>NC_065515.1:14581001-14602333 GCF_006386435.1 Epinephelus moara | reverse complement strand
AATGGTTAATTCCTACACGGTTCATACTACATTTTTGAAAAAAAAGCCTTAAATGAAAGCTGAGAGTCTGCACTTTAAGCAGGTATTCATTGTTTCATTTAAAACCCATTGTGGTGGTGTACAGAGCCAAAATGATGACAACTGTATCATTGTCCAAATAATTATGGACCTGACTGTATTCTTACCTCACTGGCAGATTATTTTCACTTACTTTAAGAACAGGAAATTTAAAGAGCTCAAATTAAAAGCAAAAATGACATACAAAGTGTTATGCTGTCGTCTATATCTACAGTAACCTGTCCTATATTGTGTTCCTTTCTTGTGTCGCCAGAGCCTGGTGAGCGAAGAGGATGATGACGAGGATGAGGAGGAAGGGAAGACAGCTGTGCAGGCAGATGACAAGAACAAGAACAACAAACCTGGATTGAATGGTATGATTCTCCTTTCCTCTAATTTTGTAAAATTTCATGATTTTGTAGTTTCAACAAAGTGTAAAACAAATGTCCATGTCAACTGTTACAGACGTGATTGTTTCACGGAGGACTGACAGAGAGAGAATTCCTGTCAGATATTGCACCTTGGGCACCAGGGATGCTGCCAGGTACTGACTTTTATTCTGAAAGATCAATGTAGGTTTGTGTGACCAGTGGAGTGAATTAAGAGTGTGATAGACACTTACTTGTATCCTCAGAGATCCACACACACTCGTGGAGCTGTCAGCCTTCTCAGCCATCAACAGATTCCAGCCTTTCAATGTAGCTGTTTCCAGTAACGTACTGCTGCTAATGGTAAGTAACAAGTGTATCTAAAACTGGGTAATTAAGCACTAATGAACAGTTAATGGAGAGCTGCTTTTTATCCTTATCAGGACTTCCACTGTCACCTGACCACCAGTGAGGTGGTGGGATACCTCGGAGGACGATGGGACACAAACACACAACGTGAGTATGATAAGACAGTCACTGCAAGACATGTACAGAAGTAGAAAATGAAGCCATCTTTGAAACCAGCGTCTTTCTCTCTCTGTGCTTGGTGTATTCCAGTGCTGACAGTCTTAAGGGCTTTCCCCTGTCGGACCAGGCTGGCAGACAGAGAATCTGCCTCCGCCGTTGAGGAGGAGGTAACACATGGACAGTGAATCAGTAGTCTGTACTAACAGCATGTATGCCTTCAGAAAACATGGAGGTGAATGACACCCATTTTAAAAATTCACAAGTTCTTCCTGTGCCGCAGGACAGCTTGGCAGCCAGCACTTGTCAGCATGCATCTGTCTTTCCAAAAGCCAGACACCAAAGAACCGGCTCTTGAGTTTCCATCACTGGAACACTGACTGAGTGTGTTAACCCCAGAAATGTCTGCGTTTTCACTCTTAAATACAAATTTGTTAATGTTAACAATCTTGGAATATAAAATTTCAGGTTTTTAAAGCGTTTTCAAGATTATTACAGAGCTGTCCTGAGATAAAGACCTTAATGTGAAATCTGAAAATAGTGTCCATCGCTTCAGATTCTGCGCATTAATCTTAGCAAATTTGTAGCCACACACAGTTTCTTTGAATGTTAGGCACTGAAAGTAGAGTGGTTAACAGAATATGAAAAGCCAAAACTGTAACTGCCAAAACAAAATTCAGCTGAAAATTATGGCAGAGCTTCTTTTGTGAACTGGTTAAGTCCATAACAAGTGTAGTAAGATGAGAAAGGTTGCTTCAGACAGTGGGTGGGGCTTTGTTTTAGCTCACCAGTTTTTCACATGTAGAGCGGCTCACAAACTTTCTCATGTCACAGTTAAACAGAAGCATTTGAGGGCAGAAATAGGCAATGTAGTAACAGAATCTTGATTCGTAGCTGATCAAGTTTGACAGTTTGACCAGTTTATGAGCAGTAATTGACATGACTGACAACTGTGTTAGAGACTCCTCGGCTCTGATTGGCTGTTTTCATTCAGCTACAGTGTGTTCTTGTAAATGCTATTAAAAGTGGCAGAGGAAAATGTTTTTTTTCCCACTTTTTTGTACTACTGTCAGGATATACATAGTTTCATCATATATGACAAAAACGTATTTTTACACAAGTCACCAACTACCTTTAAAGCAAAGTTAGGCTCTTTTCTAATCAGTGTCTGTCATGTTGACTCTGCTCTAGATCTGTCAGAACCTGTTCATGCGTGGGCTGTCGTTGGTGGGCTGGTACCACAGCCACCCGCGAGGTCCGGCTCTGCCGTCGCTGCAGGACATCGACTCCCAGATGGACCATCAGCTGAGGCTGCAGGGTTCAAACAACGGCTTCCAGCCCTGCCTGGGCATCATCTGCGGTATGTGCCTGCCTTTATATTCAGTATGGGACTGTATCGATGAGACAGATTAGGGAAATTCTCTGTCAATACCTCGTCCACAGGGAGCTGTGAAAACAGAAAACAGACACTTAATTGATCCCATAAAAGGAAATTAAATTGTATTGCTGAGATTATGAAGCAGGAGATAAGGAGGATCTATCTACAATAAATACATAGTAATTATAAGAAGTGTGTGTATGTCAGAATTAGAGACCCACGAGTTGCACTACCAAAAAATTGTACACCTACAAGAATGGAATAAAGAGATGGAGTGAAGTGTACACAGATAGCAGCATTTGGCAAAAGAATATAAGTATGGCACTTGAATGAGACTTGAATGAGGAGCAAAGTGTCCCTTGAGTGTATAGCAGGGGTGGGAGTAAGTCACACATGTGCAAGTCACAAGCAAGTCTTAACCTTCAAGTCTCAAGCAAGTCCCAGGTCTTGTGGAGAATAAAAAGCAAGTCAAGTTGAGTCACTGTCAAACAAGACAGGTTGAGTCTTTTTTTTTTTTTTTAAATTTTATATACTTTATTAATCCCCGAGGGGAAATTCAATTTTTCACTCTGTTGTCAATTACACACAGGTCCGAACACACACATGCACAAACTGGACCTATACATGCACTAAGTGGAGAGATGTCAAAGTGGGCTGCCCATGAGAGGCGCTCCGAGCGGTTGGGGGGTTTGGTGCCTTGCTCAGGGGCACCTCGGCAGTGCCCAGGAGGTGAACTGGCACCTCTCCAGCTACCACTCCATATTTTGGTCCGGACGGGTACTTGAGCAGGCGACCCTCCGGTTCCCAACCCAAGTCCCTATGGACTGAGCTACTGCTGCCCCCAAAGTCACTGCTCAGGTCAAGCAAGTCCCAGGTCAAGTTGTATGAAATATTGATGATCTGGTCAAATGTTTTCTAGCTGAGGTCTGAGCAACTAAAAAGTTTACTAAAATGACACATTCATGGACCTTTGTGAGTTTTTTTAGTGACAGATGAAGTTCGATGTTGTGGTGGCCTTGTCTCTGTTTTTTTTTGTTTTTTTTAAATTGCAAACCTTGCATACTGCTGCTCCCTTCTCACTACTGTCATTGACAACATAATCGTGAATCTCAGTTAAATTATTTTTGGACCTCCATTAAAGCTGTCTTGCGTGCTGCCCTCTGCTGTTCTTCTTTGTCATACTAGGTTGCCAAGTTTGCATGCATTGCTCTAGAAATCACCCAGTCATGTTTCAAAAACCCAATATAACACTCAATATCTAGGAAAATGAAAATATTTCATAAAACAGTCAAGTCTTTTCGAGTCATTTGCCTCAATTCTAAGTTAAGTCTTACGTCATGAATACCAAGTCAAATTCAAGTCGAGAAAATCAATGTCAGTCAAACAAGTCCTCAAATTTGTCTGACTCAAGTCATGTGACATGAGCCCCCCTCTTTCCCGGTGTATAGCAGTGGTTGACTGGTGGTAACGGAAAAGTTAATAAATGTTTAGCAGTTGGACACCCTCAAGAATATAATAATAATGAAGAAATGTTATTTTTACTGTGCTATTGTTTAGCAAGAAAATAATATAGAAAAAAAGAGTATAAAATGTAGGAAGCAGAAAAAATACAAAAGATGAAGAAATAAACCCACAAGAAACTTCTCCACAGTGAAGGTAACCAAACTGTAATTAATGTCTTCAAAAGGACATTTATGTGGCGTTCCTAAATCTGCAACTTCCAGTTTTTACCATGGCATGTGAAGGCATCATCATCATCATCATCATCATCATCATCATCATCATCATGAACCTTGCTTGTCTCATTAAAACCTGGACTTTCTGACCATCAGGCCACTAAGCTTTCATTTTTTTACTCTTTCAGGACCATATTATCACGGCAATCAAGGTGTAGCATCCACAATAACCCCGTTCTGGGTCGTACCTCCGCCAGAGGTGAGGACACAGGTGTATCTACACTACTCACCTTCTTAGTTTTTAGCTTTCTTACTTAGTCTTTTCTGGTATTCTTGATTTAGACAGACACTTGTGCTCATGTTTTTCCTCTAAACTTATGCATCATCTGCCTTCCTGCAGCAACGGCCCAATGACCACGGCATCCCAGTGGCTGTGGAGGTCACTTACGTACAAGACAACTTCCTCACCAGTGATGTTCTTAATGAGATGGTACCGATACTGCGGCCTCAGTCCTACAAAAATACAGAAATCAAAATGTGGGTAATGCATTTCAAGTCATTATAAATTCTCTGTTTATTTCCCCCACAGATGCTGCTGGTTGACTACTACAGGACAGCTCCTGACCTCGTCCAGTTCAGCCAGTACTGGTGTCCTGATACGACTATGTTGGACAAGATCAAGGTAGGTAGGGCGATTTATAGAGGACCTGAAATATAGAAGAATATAGAAGGCAGACATTAGATGGTGATCCTGACAGTCTTTCAGGGCTTCATACACCCTCCTGCACTCTGACCCAGCTGACCTAACTTCATCAACTTTCTCTCTTCTTCTTCAGGGCTCTCTGAGTTGCCACGCTCCCAAAGATCAGGCCTACTCTCAGATCTTAGAGCATGTCTACAGTCAGCTGAGCAGCATACACTGAGTGGACTTGCTGTGCATGTGGGCTGCCCTCATTCCCAAGTCGTTCCACTTTTAAAAAAACACAACTTTGTGCAGAGCTGCAGGACTGGAGTGACAGATGTACAATGTAAAAACCTGCTTGAAAATCATATAGATGCCTTGAATTCTCTCGTGCTTGACTGACACTTAATTTTGATACAGCATTATGGTGACTTAAAGAGAAATGTAAGATTGAAACACAAAACCAAACAGCACCAGATCAGAGAACACAATATCAGCATTTTACACAAAGACACTAAATAGAAGCATTTTGGGGCATGAAATCAGCCTGCTGACTGGCCTCTCTCCTTCTCCACATGGACCTATGTGCCTATCTGTGCCAGTATCCTGCAGATACTGCCAGGTATGTACAATGTAAACTTTCAGTGTGTTGTAATTGCCTTTATAGACTAAACCAATGGAGCAGTGGTCGGGAAATACTGAAAACAAGTAGTGCAAAATATACTACATTAGCAAAGTATGCAAGTGTGTCTTGGTTTGACCTCAGCTGTTCTCTGCAAAAGGTTTTGTGAATGTTTGTTCCTCAAGTCAAATTGGATGGTTGCAATGTGGTGCAAGTAATTCCATTGTGCCAAGCAAATTGTTTTTTTTCTAATGAACCTGTGTGTGTGTATGTGTGTTGTGAATGTGCCCCTCTACTGTCTCCGTCAGGTTATATGAGACATGAGTCCTGTTGGTCGGGACAGATACTTGCTTCCTCTTTACCTGTACTGTATTTATTACTAACTGTGGATTGTGTGATGTACATGTATCAAGACAGAGCAATGCCTTACGCCTGCTGATGATCCACAAAGCATTAAAATATACACACTGGAACTATTTAAACATGGATGTTGGTTCCTTCTTGACTTCCTTCTGGAAAAACGATGAGTCAGCTATGCTAGTGGCTCTGTGAGGCACATCAGTAGTTTAAAGGGACAGGTCATTCTAAAATCTAAAATACAGATTGTTCCTCTTGTAACAATATTTATTAATCTAGATTTTTTTGGTTTGAAATGCCAAGTGGTGGAGATATCGGCCAGAGAGATATCTGCCGTCTCTTGAATACAGTGGAACTAGATGGCACTCTGCTTGTGGTGCTCAAAGCACCAAAAAAGTAGATTTGAATAACTCACCAGCAGTGTCTTTTTCCAAAAATCATGACCCGGTTACTCAAGATACTTAAGATAAAATCTCCATCAATCGAATCACCACAACAGAAGGAAGAGTGCATCTACTGCTAGCTCGTCTAGCACAACTGTAGCAAACATTAGAGGTCAGCCGAGGAGGACGTTTATGTTTTATCTCACATGGTTACAAGCATGAGCTTCTCGTCTATGAGTAGATGCACACTTCCTTTCTTATTTTTGATTTTTTTTTTGGGGGGGGGGGGGGGGGACGACTGTCCCTTTAACTTAAATGCTAATGTCAGCATGCTAACATGCTCACAATGACAATTTAACACGCTGATATTTAGCAGGTATAATGTTAAAATGTTCATCATCTAGCTTGTTCGCATGCTGACATTTAGTAATTAGCACAGAACACAAAATACAGATTTGTAGTTTAAGGTACTTGGTCATAAATAAAACCAAATTCATTGGCTTTCCAACCAAAACTTAAAACATTTAACTCAAAACCACAAATGTGAATCTCATGGTGGCACTAAAGGAAAAAGTCAGAGGATCACTGTAGTCATTACAGGCCCCCCAAAACAATACTCAGCAGTGTTGGAGCAAAGAAATCCCCTGCTGCACAAAAGGCATTTTACCCCATAGACCAAAAGAGAAATCTGTAAAACTGTTGACTGGACACCTCAAACTGCAAACATTAATGACTCTTTCTGTAATGAATTTTTTGATCCATGGAGGTTTTATATTCGTAAACTTTATTTGAGCCAAAAAAAGCGATCGAAAAATCTTTATAATGTAAAGTCTGTGAGGGAAGTGTAACCTCATAGGTGGGGCCAGCGGGAGAAACACTACTGCGTATATTCAAAGGGCCCCATATCACAGAAGTAAACCTGGAAGCTAGCTTTTTTGCCATTTGCGCCAAGTGAGAATTTCCATTGGACTGAATAGAGGCCATGTTGGCATCCAGTATCTAGTATCTAGTTATTATTATATAGTCATTTGGATTCATCCTCTGGGGAGCATGACTGTGTATACATAAATTTCATGGCAGTCCAGTAAATAGTTGTCCAGTTATTTCAGTCTGACCCATTAAAAACAAAAGAAAATATTTATAGTAGCCCTTTTAAAAATTTTAAATTCTTGTGCATAAAGCCAGAAGAACATTTCCTTTTATTTTCCTTCTCAGATCATATGTGTCTAAGTTAAACTATGCAGGAATTGTTGGCTTGTAAACAGTATTGCCATCAAATATGAAAGTGAAAGCCCACCACATTTGGAGATTCCTCTGGAAGCGCGCTGCTTACAGTCCTGCACCTGGTCGCTACCTTTTTCCTGTTTCTCCTCTCCTGTCCTGACCTCATGTGCGTGCTGTGCCCAGGAACGTCCCTAACACTGCAAAAATAATAGAAAACACAAGCAAAGGACAGGATCTGTGCAGACATATACGCCAATCGAGAGTAGTTACTGTACATTTCTTTCCTTTTCGGAAAATCCTGCACAGTATACATTAAAACATAAATTCAAAACCAGGCATAATGTTGTTGGAAGATCTCGCTATTAATATGCAACAAAAACACATTTTTCTTTTTTATTTATTGTAAGAAGGGGGGGTGGGGGACAAGAAAGAAGCACATACAATAATAAAAGACAAAATATTGTGGTTAAATTCTGTACTCTTACCAAAAGTAAAAAGGCAACTTAAATCTAAAGACATACATGTACAAGGTGTAATATAGGACTACATGCAAAGATTAATTTAAATGTTTTAAGGTCTTGTATATAAAAAATAATACTATAGAGAGCCAGAATGATTTAATGCTGTTCCAAAGAGCATTTAAGACTGATTAAACAAATACATAGCCCTTTAAAAAAAATGAAGAAATCAGTGGGACTTTAGTTTTTTTCAAACATGGATTAAAATCTACATAAAAAACAGTTTCCGCTGGTGGTCTGCTGATCAACCTCACATTAGTCTACACAACACATGTCTAGGAAACTGCCTGTAGTGTCAGAGATGTGCAGAAATGTGCACACATGCATTTTATCTTTACACATGAAAAGCGCCAATGGCTAGAAATAAAAACCAAAAGTAGAAAAGAAATTCTTGACCATATTCTTAAGTTGCTAGGTTAGGTTTTGGTTGCTGGATTAGTTGCGGTACTTTCCCTCCTTTCTTTTCCAAAGGCACTAAAACAAAGCTAGCAAGGACTTTTTTTTTTATAACAGTGTGATCCAGACAGCACCTCCTACAGCCCTTTAACTTTGCCCTGAACTTGATACAAGCATTGAAATGTAGTAAGATCAGAGATGTAAACATATTAGACAAGGACCAAACTTGGGAGTGGGGGAAGTGTTTGGCAGCATGGAGTGATAGACAAACACAGACAATACGGGGGGAAATGTAGCAGAGATATTACATGACACTTTTCTCATTCACAATTTTAACTTTTTTTTAAACCTCCAGACAGTTTGAAATCAGCTGGACGGACAATTTGTTTGGTAAATTTTCATGTTTGGTAACAAAGTTCTCCAAATTCGCCAAAGTGAACAACAGCTTACATTTATTTTTCCCTTGATGTTTTCCCTTTCACTCCAGGTCTTTCCCTCATACTGTACAGTGTATGTTGGATTAGACTCCATCTGCAGGTGTGGACTGTGGTTAAATCCAGAACAAGAACCAGCCTTGTCCAAATAGATTAACTAAACAGGAACGATACCCGTCTACATCGGCCCAACGTACTACTCACAAATAAATCGAGCCATTGTGAATCATCAGAATCACAGGGTCAGAATAAGTTTCAAAGCACAGATGAGTTTCACATTCTCAAAGACACGACGGCAAACAGAAATAGTGGGACACTTAGTGATGAATATGAAAGACTGAGTCGCTGCCAGCAGCGTCATCTATTCAGGCACTGCATGGAGGTAACAGGCGCCTACAACAGGTCAAAAGACCGAATACAGGAAAGGCTAAACATGCTAAGACAAACAGGCCCAAAACTAAATGAATATATGGCTATATTACAGAATAGTTAGCAGTTTAGCAAACAGGCGCACTGAGCGATATGTTTCTATTGCATTTTATAAAGATTTTTTGGCTCTGTCTCCTTTATTGAACAGACAAGCAGACTAAACAACGTAATAACTCTGCATGTCTACACGACAAACACGCCTGCCTTGAGTGACAAAAAGGTGCAACGTCTGCATTTAACTTTGGGTCTGTGTGTAGCGGTGGAGTAAGTCTTTCACACACACACATCAATCTCATCTGAGGACCAAGGTGCAATTACATGTTCTCACGTATTCAGTAAGCAGTTCTACTTTAAAGCTACTGTAGTAGGTTGAGACTGAAATAAATCAAATACTGAGAGGACACCACTGTATCAGGCCTGTTGTCTTCTGAAGCTATCAGTGCACAGGTTAGACTCAGATCTTTTAAAGAGCATTACAAATAGGCCTAAACCTGAACATGGTGTAAAGCACAAATCTGAGGATAATTTCTGCTCATTTCTCATTAAAAATGCAAATGCAGTATTTTTTCTTTTTTGATACAAACAACATTTTTAGTCGTGTGTAGTTCCATTTTAGTTTAGGTGAGAGTAATTCTCAGTTTGGCCAGCAGGTGGCATCATGAGATGAGCTCTAGTCCTTCAGGGACACAAACAGTTTTCAGTTTTGAAATGAGGATGATATTCAGCCAAGTTAATTGACACTTACTGTGAGGTTTTGTTTCAAGTTGGCCTCTTCAGCCTGAAACTAACTGTTAAGTTGGTGAGCAACCTGAGTTTTAAACAGACTGCAGTCACACATACAGGATGATATCAATGTCACCCCATCATAAACACCAGATTTAATACAAATTATCTTTATGATATCAGTAATTTCTGTGGTTAAAGGAAATATTGCTTATAAATGTGTCATCAGTTAGTCCTCAGGAAATGTTTCTGACTGCCAGATAACGGGTGATGACACTTAATGTCCGTCTCAGATCCTTTTACCTTTGGGTGGAACAGGTTGATATTCTGGTCTGGACTTTGAAATGTGACCGTCTTCTCCAGAATTCCAGATGACAAAAAGTGCTTGTCTCTGATGGTGACGTTGGAGCTGAAGGTGAAAATGAATGTTCTGCGGACCATCCCTTGGCTTTGCTTTCCTCCCTCTCTACTAATTCTACTTGCTCTCTCCTCTTCCTCCTCCTCTCCATCAGTCTCCTCCTTAACGCTCATGCTCTCTTTATATTAGTGTGGCAACGGGACGAGGACCTCGACATAGTTGAGAGGGAAGAATCCCGACTGGCTGTTCAGCATGCCCTCGTACCAGTTCTCGTCGATCTGATTGGTTAGGGTGATAATATCGCCCTCGCGGAAGCCCAGCTCGCCCTCGTTCTCTGGCTCAAAGTCGTACAGTGCTTTACAGCTCGGCTGCTCTGGGGCTGAGAAAACACAAGGAGAGAAAGAAAGAGGAAAATGAGGACAACATTCAGAATTCTCTCAGACACAGTGAGGATCCACAGCAGTGTCAGTTTCAGGAAAACATTGTCACACTGCACAGGTTAGGCATGTAATCTACTGCATACTGTAGTTCATACTTGTTTATATATGTTAGTATTACATAAGCTCGTGGTGCAGTCAGATCAACTTCAACAAAGCATTGCAAACAAGCTCAAGAGTGCTGACAAGTTGAAACCACAACATCCTCTGACAGCAAGTTTTTGTGTGAATGTGCCCGTCCCTCCCCATCCGACCACCGTTTCCCCCATTTATGCCTTTCTCTGTGACCTCACAAAGATCAGTGGAGGAGAGTGGGGCTCCACGCGCGAGACAAACTAGGCTTTTTTGTCGCCTAACAATTTTCTCATTGTATCAACTTAACCCCACAGACTGCTGGGCAGGCTAGAGATGGGGAAAGCTTTGGCCACTAGTTCTCTATTTGTTACTCTCACACTGTATCAGTTTACAGAGGCAGAAAAAAATAAGCAATCGATTCGAACCAACTCTGAAGCAAAATAATAATAATTACAATTACAAACATTTTACTAATTAAAGGTAGGTTAGATCCGAGTACATGCCAATTTGTATTAGTAAAAAGCTTGTAAGCTAGTATGACCCACTTCTCTATCAGTGCTTGTGATGTCTGGTGCTTCTCAAAGTCAAAAGTCTTAAAGCTGAATTTCACGGTCATCAAATCCTGCCGAAGGACTTCCAATGTCAAGGATGCTTTGAATTCTACCAAGGACCGAGTCCCTCCTTCAGAGAATTTTCAAGGATGCATGTGTGCATCCTCAGCGGGCATGAAATACCCACAATTTGTTGCACATGATGAGCCAGAATTGAAGGCTGGGCCTTTTCAATGACACACGTGGTCACTCACTAGCCTGTTCCAATGTGTGCTCACCGAATGCTAGGAAGAAGTCTTGCCTTGCCTCTGTAGGACCCGATTTAGAAGGACCTACCAAAGAAGCATCCTTGAATTTTAGAAGCACTTTCATTCAATTGCTTCAAAGCTAATGGCATTCATAGTATTCTAGTTAAGTGTCACCAACACGCTTCTGAAGGAAATATCAGTCTGTCATCAGTCTTTAGCGGCTAAATGCTCCACTATGTTCACCAGCTAGTCACTAACTTTGTCTGTCTGCGGTTTGGTGCCAAGCAGGTAGCGAACAGTGGGTATTAACAGCTGCCTGCAGCCGCTGAAAATAACAGTACAAGAGTGGTGAGAGTGAACCAAACCAAAGCTGTGGGGGACGAACAGCTTAACAATAAGCAGAAACTATAAACCTCCGTAGACAAGGGGAGCTGCAAATTCAGGTGATAATTCTCTGTAGGTTCATCACTACAAGCGAACACTTTCACATTATCATTTGATACACTGTTATCATAAAAAATATATAAGCAAAATAGCAACGTCAAGAAAACAGGTAATTTATTTGAGTGATTTCAATATGAATATGTGCTAAAAGCAGCAAGCTACTCCAAAGTCACATCAGTTTTACTCTGTATGGTCTTCAAGATAGTGGGTTAAAAATGATTTGTTTACACATGGACACACATAAACATAGATGACAGGTGATTAATACCGCTTGATTCAAAGCAGGTGACCTTATTTCTCTTTATAACAATAAAACTTCATCTGATACTGACTAAAATACCACTACAAATAATGAACAACTGATTATAATTCTAGCACCAGCTGCTTGTTTCTTGCATGTTAGTTATAGGTCAAGTGTGTAAGATTTAGGGGCAAATAATCGTTTATGATATTCACAACTGTTTTCATTAATTTATAATCACCTGAAAATAAGCTGCTGTGTTTTCATTGCATTGCATTTCATTTCTAAAGTAGCCCACAAGGGACAAACCAAACACTGGCTCTAAATAGTGCATATGCATTTTCACGTCGGCCACCAGAGCTCTTCTACAAACCTGACCACACAGGAGAAGTTTCAGTTTTGCAACCTCACTGCTTGATGCCACCAAATTCTACACACTGGACAAAAGCCCTGGCTTTATAACTTAATAATTTAGCAATAATAATACTACCTGAAATATTTATTAATATAGCATTTTATAAAGACAAATAAACAACAAGTTTGGAAGTTTGTTGCTTGTTACTCGCACCAACTAGATCCTCATTTATTCTTTTTGAATGTGTAGAATATCCACGTTTAAAGCAATTGTGGATTGAGTCAGTGATTGCAAGGTATTAAGAACTTTGAGTAAGTCAGAATGCAGTATCTACAGGGTGTGGATCTCATAAAAACCATAACTACGAACATGCTGTTAATACACGTGCACCATAAACCACCAATTACGTGTCGAATGTGTGAGAAGCAACTATCCTACTTCCTAAATTTCACACCAGAAGCTGTGCAAGCATACTGGACCATTTCAACACCGCAAGAATATGTGATGACCCACAAAAAAAAAAAAAAAAAAAAAAACGGCCCACACAATCTGTGACTCACACAATCTGGGTTTCCGAAAGGACAATGTGGCCAAGTGAAAAAACGGCTCTGATGATATCACAGGAAAGAGGAACAAGGTCAGTTGGAGAAAGGCCAGCCAGATGACAGGACAGGACACACGCTCTCTTACACGCGCACACATACACACAAACACCCACACCCCGTGCATAAACAGACGTCCATTTTCTCATTGTAAACAACTGAGTCCATTTGACTCGAATATTTAGTGCACACCACCGTTTATACAGCCACAATAAGACTACAGAAAAAGGAGAATTTGTTTCACATATTTGTGCTCAGTGGCACTGATTGGTTGCAGGTCTTGAGCAATAATGTTGGCAATGCGGAGAGTTTTTTCCAGTTTAGTTTCTGTCAGATTTCTAAGGAGTGTGTTCAATGCAGGCATGCTACTTTGGCTAAGTCCATCTTGTGTATGTAGAAACAGCTGGATGTTTTATTGCTGTATGGCAGCTCTTTTCCACAAATCATGCCTGAGAGAGGGTTTATTTTGTTTTGTCAAGACATCATCTGATCTCTGGTGCAAACAGTACCGTCAGCCACTTCATCATTTTGACATTCATAGTTAGCCAAAATGTGTTTTACTAAAGTGTTCATGGTAAAATGAAAAAAAAAAAACCCATCAATGTTTACCCTCACTCACAAATGTTCAGAAATGTGTTTTTAAAGCCCTTCAACTGTTTCTTACCTGAGTTGCGTGAAGGTGGAGGGGCCATCGAAGTTGAGTAGCCGCCATTTGAATGGCTGTCTTCTCCAAAGTCAAAGATAGGTTTGGGTTTAGGTGTGTATTCACGTCTTGGTCGAGACTGAGCATCATTCATCCTATTCAAAAAGAGAAGTTCTACATTTCAAAACTTCCACAATAATTACAAAATAATGTTAGAAGTTACTGTGACTGAACCAGAAGGAGAAAAGCTCCAATCAGAAAGCTGCACAGTTAGATACACCACACAGTATGCTATTAGTGTGTGTCTGGTCTCATTACTGCACCTGTCTCTGAGTTTGTCAGACAGCTCCTCCAGCACCTGTACAGCCTGTCTGTGGTACTGCAGCTGGGACTCCACCAGGGATGAGAGCTGGCTCACCTGCTCTATCTACACACACACACACAAACACACACATACAGAAGATGTTACTTTGCTTAAGTACTTGCCAATCCAATGGATAAACAGTTCAATATTCTGCACTATAAATAACACCGTTCGTAAAAGCCCCAGTGACAGCATGTGGGCATATACTGCACCTTAGGGATTCACGATCATGAAGCTGATGTGTGGTAAATAATTAATATTAGTTTGACAACATAATCTTTGCTCATGGTCCACTTTCTCTGGAACATTTAACCTCAACTGATTCTAGTGAGTAGACCCTAACATAGATTATTTTGTCTAAGCACTATACCCAACATCAGAAATGATCTGTCCCGCTCAAATTTACAGATACATAGTGTTTAAATGATCATAGGGAACAACATAAAAAGAGGCTGGATCTACAGAACTAACAAGAAATGTGGAACAGATGCACTTCCTCCTTCGTATAACAAAACACACAATTCAACATAAATCTAGATGAAGTCCAACGTGCACCCTAAGCTGTTTTGTTCTCCTATGCCTCCTCACCTACAGGTGTGCACACCTGCAGTTACAGGGCAAACAAATGCTTTAATTTCGAAACCCAAAATCAAACAGTTATTAAATGGAAACTGCTATTTAAAAACGTGTTTATCTCGAGTGTGAGTGTTGGCTGAACACCTTTACAGGTGTAGCTATTGGCGTGTTTGTCCTATGGGTGTGTATTTAACAGCAGAAAAGTGGAGCTCATTGTAGGTCCACAACAAAGCACTCATGAAATGTTTCACATGATACGGCAGCACCAATTAATGTCACAAGACAGCCCAGGCTGAAAATAATTGTGGTTACCATTTGAAATGTTGTCTTTGATATGCTTTGATGGGGGCTTTTTTTATTACTGTAAGGACATACAGCAATATAAAGTATAGTAAAGATTATTGGTGCTTGAAAGGCTGTATTTTTAGTATGTGTATTTAAAGTATTTAAGTGTTCTGTGTTCAAAGCTATATGCTAAGACCCCTAACTTTTGGATGTAATTACCCCTTTCATTTCAAAGATGGACTGCACAATGCTGATGCTTCGGAGGACAGACACACATACAATGCACTGAACAGTAACAAATCAGTCCTCACGTCAGTCTCCAGCAGGTTGTACATGCTCGTCTCGGCCACTTCCTTTGACTCGTGAAACTTCTCCAGGGCCTGTCGAAGCTCCTCGTCTGGGATCTTGCCCTGACGCTTTTTCTTATAATCATAGTCCAAGCGACGGCCTTCCAGCTTCTTCAGGTGATGCTGAGGTGGTAAACATCGTTAGTTACGGAGGTGGCATGGAAGTGATCACCATCTTGTTTTAAATTTAACATAATTTGAAGAAATTATCTTGTCGATGTACCTGAATCTCTCTGAGGTCCTTGTCACAGAGCCCTTGCAATGGATCGATAAAGTTCTGTTTGACATCGATATCTAGAGAGTCTTTGACTTCTGCCAATCTTTTCATGGCCTCTCCAACATCCACTAGCGCGCCGCCTGAGCCACACAGACAGAGATTAATAGCTTTGTGATATAGTAGATTTATAGTGTTGTACCAAAGAATCATATCTCCGTCAGAACACACATAAAGTAACAGATAGTATCTAATAAAAACACACAGAGACATAAACACAATACTTTAAACAGTCAAAGCATTTGGGTGCAGTCTATCAGTCAGCATACCACACATACACAACCATGTACAACCAAAAACCCATAATAACAAACCCCAACATTTCTGTGCCAGGAGTTTATTGTCTCTCCACACACACACACACACACACACACACACACACACACACACACACACACATCTTACCAAAGTTAGTGTCCTCTCCGAGGTCCCGTCCATACTTGCTCATACATTCCCCAAGCAACCCCTCGGCCTGAGGGTAGCCTGGGTTCTTCACCTGACCGCGGATCTTAGACATGGTGTTCAACATGGACAGTTTGGCCCGTGATGCTACAAAGGGGAATTAAAATAAGTGTCATCACAGAGTTCAAACTGTTCCAATAAATACATTAAAAATGGTTTTCTTCTCACCTGGGTTGGGCTGAAGGTACTCTGATGTTTTGGAAATTACCTCCACTACTGCTTTACTGGTCACATCTACTTTCTACAAAACACAGCACGTACACACACACATAAGTCAGTGTACAACAGAGCTGCTGTAATCACACAACTAAATGACAGACAAATGAGGTGCGTGGTTAAACCATCTGTTAACTGCTGCCCGCTTATTGGTATATACACATAAACTATTTTAAAAGTACAGTGAGTTATTTTTCTTCCCATGAAGTTTGCATACAGTGCATATTATAGTGACACGGGCCACTACATGCTGGTGTGACTAAGCCTGAAAGCGGAATGCTGTATTAAAAGGTATACTGTAAACGCACTCCCCGGCGAAAGTGAAAGTAAAAATCAACCCCAGATTCACTCTTGTTTGGCGTTTTACCTCACTATATTTGGGGTTTTTTGGCGCCGTGTTTCTTGGATTGCCTACTGCTTATAGTCTGTCACTGGGTTGTCACTAGTGCTTCATAAGACATGATTGCAAGGGATTACTTCTGTATGTGTCTGTACATTTTTTGGGGGAAAATCCTGCATAGTGTGCCTTTAAGCACTCCTATCATCTCTTTATGTTGGAATTATTCATATTGTTGATGATGAACATTAAAAAATGTAAACTAGGGCTGCAACAATTTTCATAATCAATTAATACTATGATTATGCCGTTAACTTTTTCCAAGAGCAAAATGTGATGTCAAAAAGTGTTTTTTCTGCCCAAAAGTCCAAAATCCAAAGATGTTCAATTTAGTACTGTATTAGAAGACCAAGAAAACCAGCAAATATTCACATTTGAGAAGCTGGAAACAGTGAATTTTGACATCTTTGAATAAAAAACAATGGAGGCAAGACATCCTGGATGAAAACAGTGTTTTCATGCACTGGTCAATTTTGAGATTTTGGGTGATATTTTTTACTCTATAACATGTCTTCTTTCAGACTAGAGGAAAGTAGTTTTCCAAAATACACATTGAGGTGTTTATTTGAGTTCAGATTCCTATTCTGGAAATGTCTGCTTGAAGGACATATTTAGGCAAGGCGAGGCAGCTTTGTTTGTATAGCACATTTTGTACACCAGGGCAATTCAAAGTGCTTTACAGGGCAATAAAATGTGAAACATAACAAAGGATGAAAGGATTTGGATTATTGAAAGGATTTACAATAAAAGAGTAAGGAGAAACAAGATTACAGAAGTCAATTACTTGATGATTTATAATTTAAAAACAAAATCACCATTAAAAATAGCAAAAGTGCAGACACGAGGTGCAAAGATAAAATGAGTATTTAACGTGATTTAAAAATAAGTTTGCAGTCATTACAGGGTGGAGTAGGAAGTGTAAAAAAGGAATGTTTTTAGCTTTGACCTAAAACTGGTCAGAGTCCAGGCTTGTCCAACATCATCCGGTTATTCCAGGTTTGTCCTGCATGATAACAAAATGCTGCTTCACCATGTTTTGTTCTGACTCTTGGGACGGTCAATAGGCCGGCCCCAAAATGGCCTTAGATTTAATTAGATAATGCCTCAATTGCATGTTTAAACATAAACATTCAGAAAACCTTGTAATACAGAAAAGTAATTATCATAATGTAAATAATCAACTGGGGAAGTTTCATAGTGTGCTATCTCTTAGTTAATCTTTTTGCCATAGTGTCTTAACTTTTGTTTAAAAATGTATGGTATTTTACAACACATATCTTTCGAGGATATTTTCTCAAAATGTGTTTTTTTTGCTCATACTCTGAGACAAAAATCTCAACTTTAGTAGCCACTGCATATGCCAGACTTTCTGGTTTTATTCCCGTCTATATTCTGAAGGTTTTTACAGAGGGATTTATTCATATATCGTTCATAGCCTGGTTTATACAACAATTTATTCCTAAAAACATGGCAAAAATTGTTTTTTATTGCTGCTGGCAGTATTTATTGATTTAAGGAGTGATGAAATGAAATATCCGAAACTGTCTCTGTAAAAACCTTTGACTTAAATAACCACTAAACAAGAATTTTAAACCCAGATTTTGTTCTGGAAATTCATTCAAATTTGTGCATATTTAATTAGATAATGCAAAAATTTGCATATTTCAACATAATATTCAGAAAACTTGTAATATAAAAATAACTGTCTTGATCTAAGTAATCAATTGGGGAAGTTTCATGGTGATATCTATTAGTTAAAAATTCACCTGAGGTGTCTTCCCTTCATCAATTATCAAAATATTGCTGATTGATTTGTTGTTTTTTATGTCATACACACAGTTTTACAGGATTTAATCAAATTTGAGGTCAGAATTTTGTTCTCAACCAGCAGAGGATGGTGTATTGCTTTCGTTCTTCATGGTGTAAACATCAAGAGCGAACACAGCAGTATGTTTGTTTACTGAGTGTAAAACCAATCAGGCCTGTAGCTTCGGCCAAGGATGTTTCTCTTTTAAGACCACACAAAGATGCCTCTCTTACCCGTTCCAAGTCTCTGAAGTCATCATCTAGTTTGGTTCCTTCAGCACCTCCGACTTTCTCACTTACCATCTAGAGGGAGAGAGAGGGGAAATGAGAGGGAAAGACAGAAAGAGCGCTAATTCATTAATGCTGCTCACAAGGTTTTCATTTGAGAGGGGAAACAAGCATAAGCTCATCTCTAAATTACACATCCACAGGCCTGCTGTGTAGAAAATGCAATAATTAACATCAATATGTATAAAGCACTGCATACAAATCCAACCTTTAACCTAACTCATCAGGTGACTTTACATTTTTAGAATTAGAGTAACAGATAACGGTGTACCACAAAGAACAACAACGCAAGCAGTGTTATGCAATCCATTTTGTTTACACTTGGCACAGTGAAGAAATGTTACCAGCTAACTCTGTTGCTTTTATTTCAATAAAGACAACATGCTTTAACTTAAGCAGACTAAAACATGTTGATTGAAAGCATATGTTTTCCAAGTGAGATCTCTCGGCATGTTTTTAGGTCACAGACGTAAGACTAAGAAATAGAAAACAGTCCCCTTCCTGTGCATGTACAGTAAGTGTTTTTGTAAATAATTCTTGGCTAATTCCTTAAATTGAGAGCAGGATTTGTGCTTTTTCAAAGACAAAAGTCAGTCAAAGAGAACTGGAAAATTAATTAAACGGTTACTCTGGCTTTGTAATGAGTCTCTACTGCTGTGACTTCAAGATACTTAAAAGCTTGACTGCTGTGTCTGTGAACTACATGGTTCCCTATCTGACTTTCTTCAAGTGGAATGGGCAGAAAAAACAACCCCCATCACTACCAGGAAGATAATAAAACTGGCATGCAACAGTGCTTGGTTGCAGAGTAACTTGGAGACCTATTGTGCAAAGACAAAAGCAAACCACAATTACTACTTTTACTCAGGGTTTATGCCATGATTCTAGTCGAAATGCTGCACAACACTTTTGTATTATTAAAACTTGTGTCACCAGGATCAGGGTGTATTAAATGTTTTTCACAGTAATGTATCTTGTGCACTGACGTTTTGAGGGAAGTTGTATCAACCCTGATGTTAATGTTTAATTATTTCAACTACAGTGTGAACAAAGGGAGCATTTTAACGGTCTGGATAGTTAATGAAACATGGCAAAACAGGCCCTGAAAGAGGGATAAATAATTCAGAAATCATTTGTATGATTTTTAATTTCATTTTCAGATGATCTTCGCAGGTGGTGTAGCTCTTTGAACTGGTTTGTTAGACATATTCGACCCTTTAGTTAGGAGATTACGTATTCATATTCACTCCTCTGTGGTAGGACAACGGCAGTTGGAGTCATTTCCTACATGACTCAAACCGCTGTTCGTTATTACTGGAATTACCATGAATTTCTGGGTCTGAGGGAAATGCTTATGTAAAGACTATTGTGTAGTCACAAAAGGTTTAAATCAAAGCTTTAGGTATAGAGCTTTAACAGGGTTTTTGTTAATCTATTATCTGTTCTTCTAGCCAACATAATAGACATCATAGATAATCTTTCCTGAGCAGTGGCTGACTGACTTTTGCTTAACAGTCTGGGATCTTCAAGTACTGCTGAATCTCTGCAGTATGCGGAAAGCACATGACAGGGGGCCTTGGGGGATCCAGGTCACAAGTAAAGACACAGCTTCGACTCTCAGTCTACTTAGCTTTTGACTCCCTACCTTAGAGTTAAGATTGCAGTCTGCAGTCCTAAATCTTTGCTATCTTTCCTGACACCCTAGCCTGCCTTAAAAGACATTTAGGGATGTTGAATTTATTTCATGACAGGGTATATCACTACTATTGTAGCAAGTCAGTAACTTGAAATATTCGTCTTGTTCTGATTTTGGGAGGCTAAGTGATTTGTTAC
The DNA here is from genome assembly GCF_006386435.1 of Epinephelus moara. Lineage (NCBI taxonomy): Eukaryota > Metazoa > Chordata > Actinopteri > Perciformes > Serranidae > Epinephelus > Epinephelus moara. The sequence continues at coordinate 14,581,759 of NC_065515.1, read as the reverse complement.
ACTAAATAATTCATTTTTTCCTCTATGAATGAATCAAGTTCTCATGCCAGTGTAACATTATTATTTACATGCACACAGGCTCAAAGGAACGAAGCCCAAAAACATCCACAAAAGGTTACCATCTGGGAGTTTTGGTGTAAACACTCAGAGGGATCAGTCTGTAACAGGTATCCCTTTCATCATAATAACTGGGTATTTAAGCTACTACTACTCAGTTAAGTGCTACTCACAAAGCCTAGTTCAAGATCTTGTTTGGCTTCAGATGGTTTGAAGATTGCTACACCCAGAAAGTTGACTTATACAGAGGCCTGGGGTCTGTATCACGAAGCGAGATCAACCTTTCCTGGGTTACCCAGACCTATCCTGGGTTGACTAACCCTAACAATGGCAATCAGGATAATCGGTATCACGACGCTGGATATCAACTTGGTAACTCAACCCAGGGTTGCTTTATCAAGAGCCGTGAACGCGCACGCAGCGAACCAATCACAATCATGAGAGAAGCGCAGCATCACTGAGCGTCCTCACAGAATGCTGTGTGTGAGGAAAAAAAAGTATTTCTCGTGAGGATCATTCTACTAAAATATGAGGAGGAGAAAAGCAACATTACAGAAAAGGCCAACACCGTGGCAGCTGCAGGAGGAGGAAACATGCGTGGCAACGCATAATGGGATGAATAACGTTTAGTTTTAGTTTAGATTAGTTTATTTGCACATAATGTTAAAAACAGACAGTATAAAATGTACAAGATTAAAAAA
>NC_065515.1:14353041-14580864 GCF_006386435.1 Epinephelus moara | reverse complement strand
CTACTTTCCACATTTCCAGCAGCAAAGCTGTCAATTAGGCCCATTATCTTTAACAGGGATCATTTCTTCCAACAACAAAAAAATGTTGGCACTAATTAATGGTGCTATTAAGTGTCCGCAAATTGTCAGTTTCTTTCTTATGAAGGGGTGGGATGAAATTTCGACTTCTTTCCACTCCTTTTTGAACAATCTTTTCATTGTTGTTGCTTTCTTTTCTTTTTTAATGTTCAAAATAAACTTTCAAATCAAAATCAATCAAATGAATTAAACTTCCCGTCATGACTGGGTTGCATTTCTGTCAGCGGAGTCATTTTTTTCCGAACAGCTGATTGGCCAGTGGGTGGTGCTTTTTATAGGATCAGATTCAACCCTGAACTTACCCTGCTCCACAGCAGGATTGCCGTTCAGAGTAAGTTGCCATGGTGATCTACCCCGATAAGAACTGAACCGGCTTCGTGAGACCGAAAACCCAGGGTTAACCCTGAAGTTCCCTCGCTAAGACATTAATCCTGCTTCGTGATACAGGCCCCTGGTTACCAAATGGGTAGCGGGAGAAAGAGGACAAGTGGCGGTCTAATGCAGATCATATTGTTTTCTAACAGCATTTGAAAAATCAGCTGGTAAACAGCAGTTGGCAGGGAAAACCATTAATTTCAGTGGGTTATTTTTGCTACACAACAAAACTGTCTCTTTCTTTTTTTTTGTCAAAGCCATCATTCGTGATAAAGAAATGTAAGCCCAGAATATAAAGGATTAAAGAAGAAAGCCCATTTTATAGCTACAACATTGTGTCTAGAATTTATGAGATCTAGGTCAGTGAGGTTACAGATCAAAGCTCGATATACAGAGAGAGCTCGGGCACCACAGTATCTGAGCATATACCACATTTCAAGCGGAAACTATGTTACTGTGATCAGATATAAAAAGTGTAAAGACTCAGTAGCCTCTCTGGTGATACTTCAGAATCTGGCTTGTACTATGTACATCAACAGACCTTAGCAAGAGTCCAATCAGGAATGGTGCCAAGGCTTTAAAATAATTTCCCACCTCACTGCATTTAAAATTCAAGATGCAACTCTCTCCTGGTTCTTCCCAATAAATCAGTAAGCCTACACAATCACTGCAGTCTTTCACCAGCACCTGTATTGTGGCTCAATCTAGATTAAAAGTAATAATTTCCTTGGTGGGGATTACATTGCGGACTGATTATCACTCCTATAAATGGGGATTAATCCCAGATGAAGGCTGCGGCAAACACTGATCTACGTTTTTTGTTTAATCTCTCTTTTGATTAAACAGTGTCTTAACACCCAATATAATCAACATGTTAGGGCAGAAACAGCAAGGCCACATTCACACCTGCTTTAAAAAATCCAGCCCTCTGATTCATTTCAGTGGAGCTAGTCCGTAGCTGCAGCAGGGGTGTCAGTGCATAAAGATTCAGCACACACTCCTGGTGGATTACTGTGCAACGTGAATGCTGTATTTCTACTGTTTACCTCCTAACTGTCATGATGAAAGATAGGTTACATCTTCTTATAGATTACAGATTTGATGCTTCTTCCAGTTAATGTTAAAAGTTTAATAAGAGAGGTAAAAATAACTCCTTGATATCACAATTTATACTGTGGCTACTCTGAAGTCTTGAAATTGGTTGGCTGACATTATTTTCTGGTAGCTGAATAGTATAACTGGACACATCTGCGCAGGTGTTTGTGCTAGTATTAACCTCAAGGCAAGGACATCAACAGTGATGCTTATCTGCAGAGCTTGGAGCTGCTGTTATGTGTTTAATAAATAAAAACACATAAATATAAATTCAAATGAGTTTGATATTTGCTTCCCTTCAGCTAGTTTTTGCATCTTTTTGCATTTGCGTCACCCACTACAAACATGAAACAGATAACTTGTTGGGTATTATCGCTTACTTAACCTTTAGATATCCTCCATGTGTGCATAACATTTTATTTGCAACTGTAACTCGAAGCACTGGAGAACCAGAAGACTTCTAACTACATCAGTGCATAAATAAACTTGATAAACTGCACACATATTGTTAAAAAATAAAAAATAAAAATAAAAATAAAAGAGCTGTTGGATATTGTCTAAATCTGTCATCTCCATTCAGGACTAACAATCACTCACACTCTAATTTCTATTACTGTGATGTTGTTTGTGTTTTAACTGTCCTCAGACTGTCAAGTTTTTAAGATTTAGTGTTGAGAGTAATTCTTAGAAAAACAGGGAAGCAGAGGCAGTAAAAGAGAAAAACAAGGATGTGTGAGCTACAGGACACAGATATCATTTCCACGGCTAACTTCCTGCATGCCTCCAGTGAAGAAAATCTGAGCTATGTCAAGTGTTATTGACTCTCATGGAGATTTTGGCAAGAAAAGGAGCTGCATTGCAGTCAAATAAAGGGGAAGGCCACTCTTTCCTCCTCCTTCTCTGCATCATTCCCTGGGCCACTTTCTTGTGCGCTAATCCACTTAATATCCCTCAAACACCTTTAGTTTTCACTTGCATTACAGCCAGTGCCAACAGCCGTGACATGACAGCTTCTAAGTCGTGTTATTTTTCCTCACAACCAAACCAACAGGGATATGAGTCTGTTCCTGAAAGGAAGCTGGGGCAGAAACCAAATGTCTTTCCTGCTTAGATCAGCAGGGGTAGGAAGAAAAGAGACTCACAAAAAATTCTTTTTAACCGTCCCCGCCCATGACTAAGAGAGCTGGCCAAAATTAAAAACATTCACACCAAGGTTCAGACAGTAAAAGACAGTAACTCTTTTATATGTCCATTAAAGGCAGTGGCTTTCTGCTGCAATAGCATTTTTGATGTCTCCCCTACATATTGATTTGTCTCACTAAACAAAAGACTAAAGAAAACACTGCTGGAAAATAGGTAACTGGGTCTCCACTGCAAAGGAGCATGCCTGAAACCTAATGTTGACTGCCTCACAAAGGGATGGCTCTTACACTGAATAAATGAAACTGTTAACTTTTAGTGTCAGTGCTGTCTTGGTTTATATTGCACGACATTTCTGTGAATTGTTTTTTAGTCTAAAGAACTGTGAGTCACCCGGAGAGTCCCTTAGGCAAACAGAGCTAATGTTTACCACAGGATGTGTACTTTCTGAATCTGAATTGAAGAAAAAAAAACACATAAAATGTAAACTAACCTACATGTAAACCACCAACGGCACAATAACGCCAGTTAGCATTAGCTTAAGTTAGTTAGCTTAAGTTAGTTAACGTTAGTTCAACTAGCGTTAATGCAGAAACATGTCCGAGAGATGCTCATTAACTTTAACGTTAGCTATAAAAGAACACAAAGTGCCGACTAAAAATAACCGTGACATTTTCCACACTGACACAAAGCATTTCAAACCTCTACCCAGTCCACACACTTACAGCCACATTAACAACATTAACATTAGCCAACTATAAACCGCTAGCTAACAATGCTACATGAGGCTAGCTGCTACATGACAGTTGCTAGCTAGAAAGAAAAGTTTTGCAAACCTGGCTGGCTTTATAAAACTGCTTCTTCAAGCCCGCTACCGACATCTTGAACCCCGGCTGTCGTCAACTTCCAACGAAGGTGTTAAATAGGTCACGATATAACTAAAGTTAGCGATACAGTTTGTTAGAAAAGGGGCCAGCGCAGAAATGTTTAGGAGGAATCATAGGACTGCACAGCCGTCACTCCAAGTCGGGACACGCCAACTGACCACGTCCACGTCGAGGCTGATGGTTCCCACTGTCACAGCAGATAACGGAGCGAAGTGTGCTAAATCCGCCCAAATATTATTCCCCAAACTACTGAAGCAAGCAGACACAATCTAGGGCGCGGGCTTTACGGTAAACGGAGCACCAAATCTGCACCAGCCACTTTGAAGAAATCAGTTTGCCGAGTTTAGATAGTAGACCAGTATGGAGGCTTATCTTAGCGCACACCGCCCCCTGCTGGATGCAGCAGGTACACACCCGTCTGTCTGCTGCAGGATTTACAAGCCAGATGTTCCCATCCTCAGGCAATATACCCTGTTTGCAGCTTTTATATGTCTGAATACACAAAGGGAGATTTAGATTAAGTTTTCCTAATTTGCAGAAGTACATTAAATTACATTATTATACATATATGATGGCTTGAAACACAGCTGGATTGATTTGCTACAGTGCCCCAGGGCAAAACATAAGCAGCTGGGCCCCTATAATAACCCCTTTCCTTCAACTCACTGTGCAGCCTGTGCAGTTTTTTTCTATACTGGAATGCTACCTTACTGGAGAATAGCTGTGTAGCAATTTTGAGCATGTATTTTAAGGGGAACATAACCACCAAGAATCCAAGTATGTTATATCTATGGCCGAGGAAAGCTCAATCCATATTTGTGAACATGAGCTACTCTCTCTCTTTTGAAGCCAGAAACCAGGGAAGTAAACAGTGGTTCCCAACTGGTGGGTCGTGGTCCAGAACTGGGTCTCGGATTCATTCTGAATGAACCGTAAGTGACTTGCAAATGTTATCAAGTTTATTTGATTTTTTGTTAAAAAACAAACAACAGAGCATTTATTCTAAGGTGCTGTTTCCTGCTGTAGAATAAGTGGCCAATGGGCAGCTAATTGACAGAGACAGCAAACTAGCTTGACGACAGGAGGAGAAATCTGGACCCCGTGGCTGGACCAGTTGGGAACCACAACTTTAAAACTTGTGATTTTCATCAAGTTAATGAATGGCAGCCTGATTTTTGTGGACCCACAGAATGTTTGTTTTCTTCTTTATTCCCAGATGAGATTTATTCTATTGTAGTGGGCTCAGTCTGAAACAGAAAATGTACCCATATACTCCCTGGGTGCTTTCCAGTGTCTTCTACTACAGTGGTTCCCAACTGGTCCTGCCACGGGGTCCAAAGTTCTCCTTAGTCATTAGTTCAAGGTCCACACAGTTGAACACATTCAGTGTCATACTTGTTTATGGCCATGCACTTGAGCTAAGTTGCTGTCTCTGTCAGGTAGCTGTCTGCTAGTCACTCACTCTACAGCAGAAAACAGCACTTCAAAATAAAAACTCTGTGCCAGACAGTCACTGTACTTAAAAATAAAGAGTGTTTTTTTACAAACTTGACATTTGACCTTGGTGAGTCACTTGCGGTCCCTTCTGGACTGTGACCCACCAGTTGGGAACCGCTGATCTAGAACATCTTTCCCAATTAATTGTCTATGGAGCAGCTCCAGACGTCATACCTGTGACATCACAAATTAGAGTTTTGCACTCTAGTTTTTGGATTTGGGAGAGAGTCGTTCATGTTTACTTATATTTTAGGACTGTCTTAGACCATAGGAATAACATGTATGAATTTTGAAAATGGGTGCAGTTCCCCTTTGCAACATATAAGCATAACCCTAACTATATTCTGACACCCTCCTCACCATAGAACCTTGAAAGTAGGTAATAAACCATGCAGGAGCCATTTTAAGACCCTTGTCATGACAGTTTATATTGTACTTTAGTGTTTCGTACCCTCATACAACATTTAAATTAAATCACTACAAAACCACTTGACACACAGTAAGCCTGGAGCTGCTGGGGCCCCTTGAGTTTAGGGCCCTGAGGGCAGTTGGCTGTCTTACCTGAAAACATCAAAGTGTCCCATCTTTTCTCACTGCCTTAACAGTGCATAACCATCCAGATAGTTTTTGGATTTATGTGACATGACTTTGAGATAAACATCTTACCCCATCTCTGCCTCAACCCATTACAACAAAGGACAGAATTTCATTCATTCTGGTTACTGGTTTCTCTGGAATATCCACAGGCCTGGCTATAAACATCTTTCAGTGAACAGTGAACACTGTTGCCAGCACTGTTTCAGATCACTTACTCACTATGTTTATATGAATATTTCCTTTCATCACTATTGCAGTTATTCTAACAATTGATATTATAATTTTATTTTCCTAAACTTTATGCTGTTACTTGTGGCAAGTCTGAATTGGTGGCCAGAGGGAGGCTTCACCAAGACTACATGACCCTGAGATATGTATATGTGTACCATGCTGTGTATTGCTATATGTTGTTTTTGTTATTTGTCTTAATGAAAAAAATATATATGCTTACTCAAGTATGCAGTTGGGTCCCTAAACAGCTGTTACCTACCACATGGTGGTAACAATGCACCATCCATAACTCTGCTTTTATGAATATGGACTGCAGTGACAAAAGCTGACTCATGTCATGATGTAAGAGACGTCAGAAAATACAATGTCATATTTGTCTTTTTTAAATTGCCCTTTATCTTTGATGTATCATTGCCCTTAATTTTTTTTCCCTCAAACATTTTGTCTGACCAAATAAGAAATGCCTCAAATGTACAGAAAGGTTAACTAAACCAATAAACGGATGCAGAATTATAAAACATAAAGTAAAACCACAACAAGTTTTTCTTTTAATTGTAAAAAGACTTTTATTACATTCTTAAATCCACATATTGTATCACCATTGTGCAATAACACTTTACTGTGTTAAAACCTCTTGGGCTTTATATCCATAACATATCATAAATTATTTCTTATTAAAATCTATATTGATTTAATAATAATAATAATCTTAAAATAGAGTGAACATATCATAAACAGAGAGGATCATGACAAAAGAGAAACTTTTAGGGAGACATCTTTAAAAACGCTCTTTAAAAAAATAGAATTACATCTCTCCAAGACAAAAAGGACACTAAACTGATGAGAAAAAAAAAAAAAAACAGTACACAAAGGGATAAAAATTAAGAAACAAAAGATCACAACAAAACCAACACAAGATTCAGAGATTATAATCCATCTTTTATATTTATTTATTTTTTTACTATATTTACTTTTTTAATATCCTATTTCATCTATGACTCAAACTCAAAGAATAAAAAGTCTTGCAATAATGATATTAGACAGGGGTAAAATCTTTGATACTTCTGAAATCAAACATTCACAAGAACATGTACTGTACACAGTGATCAAGGTTTTAAGGTCTTCTATGTTGGTGCAAGGTGTCTTGCTAGCTAGACTGACTGCAGACACTGTAGGACAGAGAGCCCAGCTATCTCCCTGAGTAACTCTAAACGGAAATGTAAGTGCAGATCCAAAGTGCTGCCGCCTGGACAGCTTTTAGGCCTGTATACTGAATCTTTTCAAATCAGCATGTCTAACATTCTCCACACACAAAGTATTGCACTTTGTTACAATCTGTAAGTGTCATCTGGCTGCGTCAGCTGAGAGCTGACCTGTGTAGTGGTTGGCTGTGTATTTGGTACATTATGTGCTGCGAGGTTAAAGCAACAGTGTGTAAGATTAAGGGGGATTTAGTGGCATCTAGTGGTGAGGATTGCACATTGCAACCAGCTGAAACGATAAAAATTCCTTCAGAGTTCTTTATTCGGGAGGTTTTTCGCGGGAGCCGAATTCGGTCTCGTAGCGGTCTCTTCCTCTCCAAAACAAACGGATCAGGTGATTAAAACCGGTAATAAAACTGAATAAAGCAGTTTCACTTTACAAATTAGTGTTTCTCTGACGCTGCTTGGCCTGTCTGCGACAAGCACCTGCTAAGAGAACAGACGTTCAGGAGTTTTTTCCGGGCGCTAAATTATCTGCAGAGGTCTCTTCCTCTCAAAAACAAATCGACGTGGTTATTCAAATTGGTAAAACTATTGAAGAAAGCAGTTTAACTTTACAAATCAATGTTTCTCTGACGCCGTTTGGTTCGTCTGAGATGGGCTGCTTGCACCTGATAATATGTGCTAACCTTTTTTCTTGGATAACTTAAGATCCAGACTTTAAGGAGGTTTTTACCCGGAGCCAAATAATCCTAAGAGGTCTCAAATTGACCCGATGATTAAACTGGTAAAAACAGTAAATTAAGCAGTTTTAGGTACGAAGAAATCAGTGTTCTTCCAATGCTGAAGGGCTAAGTGCGTCAGCCAACGCGTAACCATGAATAGCGCTATCTAAAGCCAGGGGCTACTGTTGAAACCCGGCGGTGCAACACAGCAGAGTGGATAGTGGATAAGAACTAGCCATGCAGACATAAACGGTTCATTCTAATGTAACAAAACCGCAATCATTCTTATTTGTTAGGTGACTGTACACGAAGCAAAATATACTTATTATATTAGCTTCCATTTCTGCCAATATATCCCCCCGAAATCCTACACACTGGACCTTTAACTGAGCTGGAGTGCTTCTGAAAGTAGTAACTGTAATACATGGCAACAAAGGCCCAACATACTGAGAACAATGGGAGAGACATTATTGCACAATCCCACCATGCCACTGTCTTACGTACCCAGAAGAGGGTAATATACCCCTTCATACTGTGAGATAATGTATGGCGAACAGCACTGTCCCAGCAGTGCAAAGCAAACCTGGCTGACAGCTTAGAGCTAGACATCCAACATTTGTCATGTGATTGTCTTAAAATGCTTTTAACGGTTAAGAACAGCATCAGTTACATCTATTCTTTTCTAGTAGCTTCATCAGGACACTGGTAGAAATCTAATATGTCCTCCAACTCTGAGGAAAAAAGGTTTCATCTGGACACACCCTGTGTCTCCGGAGACTTTACTTCAGATAGATCTGTATCTAAGTAGGGCTTCCTGGACCTGAAGGCATGAACTGCTCTCAAATGACAGAAAAGCAGTCAGAGATCCTCAGCATAAGTAGATCCAGCAGTTCAGTTTGCTCTTTGTCTCCTGTCCAGTTTTAAGAGCGCAATAACAAAATTTACCATAGTTTTTAGTCAGCCTTCAAATTACACCACTAATTGTTACATTTTTGAAGAAGCTCTTCAGTATGTATGCAGAAATACTAACTCAGGGGGGTAGCTGATGGCTCTGTCAACCCTTTGCTGTGCCATGTAGTGTTTGAAGAGGGTGAGGTAGTAAGGGAGTGGGGGAAGAGGAACAGAGGATCTAATTTTCAGATCAAAACACCATGGCTTCCTGCGACAGCGCAGTCCGCCTCAAGAAGTAGTGAAAGTTGGCGCAGACAGTTGACGCCACTAACCGATGTCTAAGGAACTTAAATAACACCATGTCCATTCTCTGCCCCTTAGCCAAACATGTCCATGGAAATGTGGTAAAATGTCACATTTCTTTCTTTGCTCCCAAAGTTTTTCCGAACCTGCTGGTTGAGATGGTGCTGGAGGTTTTGGGCGATGGCACTCTTCTGTGGAGGGGGGCTGAGGTGTGACAGTTCCAGATGCGCCTCTATGAGAGCACAACGCCCCACAGTGGCCGGCTGCCCAGCACCTCGTTCACACAGCGTTTCTACAATGGGAGGGTGTATCTAGCATCTCTGACTGGTTTTAACATAAGTTTCACAGATGGCAGTCTAAGTGCGAACCCGTAAAATCTTGTGCCGAGAGTTCATTTTGGATTTTAACAAGGTCTCATAAGTGCTAATCATCCATTAGATTTGCTTTTCAGCAATCTTTCCATCCCAGAACCCCAACGTTTGGGCAGGCAGTATCTGTTTGAGTGACCTGAGCACAAACGCATCCCTCTCCCCCTCACTCGGGATGAATTCACGACAGCTTTTATCTTACACAATTATATAGGTGTTATCATATATATATGTATATATATATATATATATATAAAAGGAGCATCTGAAAATACTTTCAAAATACCTCTGTGATTCTCTCACTCTCTAAGTGGCATTTTCAAAGGGAAAAAGGTATAAGGGCTGAGGTCACTGATTGTATTAAAAAAAAAATAAAGAGCTCACTTACATCAGTGTCTGTGGGTGTGCTAGTAAAAAGACCTAAAAAGATCAGCGTAAGTGCTATGTTTTTTGCTCTGTGTGCAAGAGTCTGCAGGTGCGCGCTGGGCAGACACTCTGAGTGCTTGCCCTCAATTCACACAGTTTAAAAAAAACCCTGTCTGTTTGTGACTTTGATCGTGGTCCCTTTAAACAGTTTGTTCATACGTTACAAAACTGCAAAATATGGGCGCTACCAAAAATATTGAATGAAACAATAAACCAAGACCGGACTGAGAAGTGACACAGGCATTGTTACTGCAAACCTCCACAAAGTAGGTGAGGATTTTAAGTATGTACATTCTACATCGAGCCTAGGGCTGTGCTGAACGGTAAAAGGAAAAAGGGGGTACATTCAAAAATAGCTTACAGGTACTGTGAGAACGGTCAAAGTAAAAGTCAGCTTGATGAAAGGTCACAGGTCTTTTCATAGAAAAATATTTTTGAGAATACAAATGATGTAGGCTACTCTTTAGTAAGTCCCTAAAAAAAGAGGTAACATGCACTGAGTACCCTGCAGCAGTTGCTGTAGTGTTACACTGGAGCTGAATGGACTGGCTGGCAGGGCGGTGTGAGCTACTCCACAGGGTTGGGAGCTCGTAGGTGAGAGGAGTGTGTCCTAAAGTGTAGCGTGCAGGATTGTCATTGAGCTGCTGGTTGGTCTTGCCTCAGCTGGTTGCCACATTTTTATCTCCCCCCTCCCACCACCTCAATGTCTCTATTTGAATCCCGCTATTAAGCTAAACGGAACTAGCCCTCTGTGGAGTCTGGGAAGGTGATTTCACTGCCAAAAACCTCCCTATACAGAGGGGGAAAGGTATACGCTGTCTCAGGGTGGACCAGGCGGAAAAACTCCAGTTTGTCGATGTGGAGGTTGCAAATGGACTTCATGATGGGAAGCTTAGAAACCATCTAGAAGGGAGATACAGAAAAGGAGAAAGAAGAAAATACAAATTAAACATCTTATTAAAAAGAAGGAGAACAAAGCGTCATGTCAGTTTTTGATGCAGTAATGCAGCAGGCTCTGTACCTTAGCTAGCTTCTCATCTGATGCTCCCTCTTTTTGTAGGCAGCGCTGCAGAGCAACGTAGACTTTCTCCTGCAACTTCTGTATCTTCTGAACATCTGTCAGCCAGGGTCGGTCTGAGGGACATGAGATTGACAAGATGGTTTCATTACTGTTGTCATGCTGCCAATTTAAAACTGCTCCTGGTGAGGGTTTACGGTGCACAAATACCTAGAGGAAGAATACAAAATGCACCGAGCATTACATGCGCTGTGTCGTGCAGATTAACTTTAAGTGCTCTTATATTACATAACTGCTGCTCATTTTTCAGAGCACATCGTAACTTTTGAATTGATTTTCCTCAAGACAGCTGCTGGCTGCGCAACACAGTAACAACAGTTTGCAGAGACATGAAACTTGTCTGAGATAAGTGATCTGTCGTAATGACTTTTTTAAATGTCAGTTATATTAATATTGCATGGTAATGCAGTTGTCAGCAGGGACTCTTATGACTCTTCAGCATCCAAGATTTAACAGCAGGCTGCCATTACAGTGATAGGCTTGTTGTTTCAACTCTGTGTGAGCTGATTTTCATAGTCAATAGCTGGATGCAAAGTAGGAATGTCAAAGAACATGTAATCCTTTGAAAAATGACCATCAGTAAAGTCAGTTACACAAACTTTGCAGCTTTTGTGTGCAAAAGTATGGGTACACTTAAGGAGATTCACACTGGTAAGTCGAAATCCTGTTGGTGCTGGTAATAAGTGTTACCATGGGTGCAGTGTTGCTGATTAATTTATGATGTGAAGACACTTTATTTCACTATTTGAAAATGTCTTTTTTATGTCTATGGGTGGATAATGCAATCTGAATAATGTAGACTACTAAGAAAATAGGTTAAGGTCACAAGCAAAGATTGGTTATAATAGGAGTAAAATTCCACTTGTCACAAAAGTCTTTAATCTATAATTAATAATTATCCTGTCATTTCAACATAAAGTAAATAATATTTGTTAAATAGTGACAAAATACTGCAAATAAACAATGTGAGCGTGCAGGAATGATGTGTTGTAATACTTAAAGAGGTCACCCTTTGTTGTTATGTTACGTAAGATAAAGATATGTTGACTCTAAGCTTTAGTATGCCACTGGTCTGCAGCCGGTAAACATAGAACTCACAACATACAATCATTTTTAACTAACTTTTGTATCCACTGGCGTCAACTATATTGATTAAGTCGGTGTGTTAAACTTGTGCAGCAACTTTTCACAGTGCTGGTAAACATTTCTGTTTACTGTCTTCAAACAGCATCACACGAGCTTTTTACGCATCCCATGTAGTAATTGCTGAACAGTGGCCTCTCTTGGTTACAGTGATACAATAGTGAGCATAAATCCATTTAGTTAAAGAAAAATAATCTTACCTGGTGAGAGCAGCACAGCAGCACTGAAGAGAGCCATCTCTTCCTCGGACATCTGTATACGGCTCAGGCTTTTAGCCAAGTCAAACACTGCATTCACAAGGTCGTCACAGCCTTAAAGGAAGAAAAGAAAGAAAAGTAAAGTCATCATCAAAACAGAGCCGACTCACTGCGATGATGTGACACAGATGTAACACATAAAAAGTTGATCAGAGGCAGACATAGTGATAGAGAGAGACAGTGTTGACTCACCGAGAGCTTTGAAAAGATGAGCAGTCGCAAACTTTCCATCAAAGAGCAATGTATTATTAATGGGGTTGTAGGCCCGACACATGCGGATCAGAAGAACATCCATGCAGCCTGTGGAAACACAGAAGAAAAATCCAGACATAACATTAGTGGCACATACATATCTAAATAGCTAAGAATCAGAATCCAGTTTATTGCCAAGTAGGTTTTCACACACCAGGAACTTGCGTTGGTGTATTGGCGCATAATATAAATGTAAATTAATTAATTTTCCATAACTGCGTATCCTGTTAGGGGGCACGTGGGTGCTGGAGCCTATGCCAGCTGACATTGGGTGAGAGGCGGGGTACAGCCTGGACAGGCCGCCAGACTATGCAGGGCTAACACATAGAGGCAGACAACCATTCACACCTACAGCCAATTTAGAATCACCAATTAACCTCACATGCATGTCTTTGGACTGTGGGAGGAAGCCGGAGTACCCGCCGAAGTATAGTAGGATGTGCAACGTACAGACATATAGTCCAAAAAATGTGTGTTAATATGACACATATAGAAGGATGTTTAAGGTGACTGTTAACATACAAAACAGAACGCACCAACACACCGAGGCAGCTGTCTTGACTAGAGTCACTGAACAAGTTGGAGTAGAGGGAAACAAGCCTGCACATCTCAAACTCCTTCTAAATGATCCACAGTATATTAGGCTGTGCTCAGCAGCAACACTGACAGGAACTAAGTGCCTGTCATCTTTCATCTTTAACAATCAAATCGTCTGAGGATAAAGTGACAAAGTTTTACAATTTGTGCAAGTTTTAGGAAGAAGGCCTCATATTTCTTGAACAAATGTCTTTTTAAATCTCCCCGTCACGATTACATGAAGTCAAACATTCCTCACTGACAAGAGTGCTTTGTAGTCACTGGTTCACATAGACTTTTGTATTATCACTGTTGATTATAAGTCGTAGGCTTGACACACTTATGGTGATGATACATTCAAGAATCTACTCCTGTTGAATTGTATTTATATGTTATTATTAACCTACATTCACAACACTATAACCTGGCTTTCTCCACCCTTCAGGTGATACTCAGGTTTGGTAGATGCATGGGTGTGGACACATGATGCACCAGTTAACCATGATCAATTTGTCCAACTAAACAGAAGACCTTTGTGTGCGTGTTTCATCCTCGTAAAATGAGAATACCTTGGCTGCCACTCAAAGCCATTTGCCTGTTGTTCTGAATGATTTATGTTTTTGGTTGTCACTGAAAACCAAACATCAATTTCAAATTTCCAATACCTGAAGAAACGGATCACACGAAGGCCTACATGAATTATGAGTGCGCTTGATGACCTGAGAAGGCAGTGTGATTAAAACAAGGGACAGCGATTCTGCAGAGTAGCCTTTTCACGTCACTCTGCTTGCATGTGATATCGGGACTATGTGAAGTCATCTCCCACTCGAGGGTAATGTACTGTTCATATAACAGCTGTCTTTGATGAAGCTAAAAGTAATAAACATTCATGCCGCAGGCTTCTTGTCTTGCTGAGGACATATATCTTGTAAAATCAGCTCCTGACTGTTATGAAACACAAAGTATAGAACGTTAGCCTACATAGTGTGTATGCTGGTGTCATGTTCTGACCTGCTTTGAGGAGGATAATCTGATCGTTCTGACAGAGGTCCATGAAGCCAGAGATGCGCTTGGCGAACTCTACCACATACTGGATTGCATTGGTGATGTGAATGGCACATTGTTGCCACATCACTTCAGCGGACTGAAAGAGAAAGCAGAGGCAGGGAGGCTTTATGAGAATCGTAATACATAATAGGCATCATACAAGTTGTGCTCTGTTAACTCTGAGCTTATCTACACTCTGGTTGAGTGATTTACCCCTAAAGACGTCCTGACCTACAGCTTGTCTGATAATATGCTGCATCTCCTGTAAAACTATGTCCTACAACCTTGACTAGTGAGACAAAAAGCCCAGTCTGAGGTGTGTGATAAAAATGTTTGGATATGCAAACGCCACTGTAAGAATCAACTCGGGTGATAAGAAAGGAACACTATTATTTGTTTTAGGAAACTTCTTTGTAGAAGTTTTACAGTTGATTTTTGTGCAAGGTTAAAAACCTGAAAACGTCCCTTTGTGAACTTTGTACAAGAGAAGAACACAGCAGGATGGGCAAACTATAACGATGTGAAACTGTGACTAATGTGTAACTTTACATTTAGATTGTACAGAACAGTTGTGTATAAATGTCATTTACTTGCAGTACAATAATGTGTCATATGTCAGGCCTTTCCTACTTAACCACGTAATCATGAGCCAGTAATTCCGAGTATAACCCACATAACTGAGAAGGCTGTGATCACGTCACCAATGCGCTGACAGAAGTAAAGAAGGAAGTAGTATAAAGAGCGAAAGTCTGCGTAACAAGGCAGGTTGGGGCAGTGGATAGGTCAAACAAACACAGGACCTTCCTTCAGGAGACAGGTGTTTTTACTTTTATAAACCTAACCTATGTAACTTTACTTGCGAAAACCTAACCTTTGTGACTTTAAAAATTTGCCTTCGTATAGGGGACCCCTGCTCTACCCACTAATCCATCGTGTTCCCTCTATGTGCATTTTAATAAGATATGTAACAAACTGTTGTATGAGGTTATGTTGCGTACATACCTTGGTCTGGTATGATCGTGTCTCCTCTGGGCTATACAAGGTCCACGCCATTCTCTTCAGCTCCTCTGTGCTGTACTGGCTCGTCTCAATATGGGACTTCAGCACACTCTGAGTTATACGCTCTGAACAGAGGGAAAGGTTTTGTGATGAGATTAATGTTGTTTTTGAGATAGATTTAACAAGCTACTGGACGTTATTCAGCAGCTAGGCTTCATAGGATTTATACTGACCTATCTCAAGCAGGGAGCAGCCCTCGGGCAGCGGGTTGAGGATAGCATGTGAGAAGAGTCCAGAGTCGTGCAACAGCTGGTACTCATGCTTGATGCTGTGGTTGCCGTCTACAAAGTCCAAGTTGGTCTGTTCTGGTGAGCTCTGAGAGGACGAACTGCTGCCTCCACTGCCGCCCAGCATGTCCAGGTTACAGTACTCCCCACCTCCATCCTCTGGGGTCAGCGGCAGATCGAAAAGCAGGCCTTCTGGCAGCGTGGTGATGTCGTCCAGGTCGCTGAGTGCGGTGCTGGAGCCTCTTCTGTAGGTACGGCCGTGGTCAGTCAGGTCGCTATTCTCCTCTCTGACACCAAGCCCTGCACACTCCTGGGACTGCTGGTGCTTCTGGACCTCTGCATACAGGCTGTCACGCTGCTTTTTGGACATTCGACCAAACTTGACAGCTGCGACAGAAGGATGTAAAGACGAAAATTAAACACTCAGGAAGGTATAGTCTAGGTCAAACAAGGATTATATGACTCATCCAATGTGACAAGTATGAAGTGGAAACTGAGTTAATTAAATATAGATTGAGTGGCTGAACTCACCATCACGGCTCATGCCCAGAGCGAGACACTTCTGCAGCCTGCAGTGCTGACAGCGGTTACGGTTGGTCCGGTCAATGAGACAGTTCCTCTGTCGTGAGCAGGAGTACATAGCATTGTTCTGCTGGCTGCGTCGGAAGAAACCCTAAAGACAAAAATAAAAGACAAACGTGCAAAATTGGAATCAGTGAAACAATGTGAGCATCTAAATGCTTGTTGGGGAGATCATTACCAAAACTTAGAATGCCTTTAAACTACTTTTCCCACTATAATTAACAAATAATAAAGGAGATGGTTGATAGCTCACCTTGCAGCCTTCACAGGTGATGACACCATAGTGGATCCCTGATGATTTGTCCCCACAGATTTTACACGGTATCACTTCTATTTGAGCTGCAGAGACAGAGATAAATGAGGGAAAAAAGGAAATCAGTGAAACAGTAAAAAACATTTTAAAAGAGACTGAGACTGAAAAAGAATTTAATTTTGTACTTGGTTACTGAGAAACAAATAAATACATAGAGATTAGGATTAAATATGAATCATAACACTGTGCGTTTCTTTCATTCATCATAATGGTATCGATCTAAAAGGATTAGGTGATTAATCGATTCGCCAATCCACAAAAAAAAATCAATGAGTGACTATTTTGACAATCAGTTAATCGTTAGAGTCATTTTTCCAGCAAACTTGCCCCTCTTCTCTCTGTTTTACATCACTGAATATTTTTGATTATTGGACTGTTGGCTGACATTTTACAGACAAGACAACTAAACAGTCAATTAAGAAAATAATTGGGAGACTAATGTAATACTAATGGGCGGCACGGTGGTGTGGTGGTTAGCACTGTCGCCTCACAGCAAGAGGGTTCCCGGTTCGATNGCAACCCTCAAGAGGATGAAGCCGTTAGAAGATGTGACGTGATATGATTGTTGAATACCACTTTAATGATATTACTTGCAATAAATAAATGGATGTTAAAGTGTATTCAGTTTTCTGCTGCCTTCAGTAAATTGCTAAAGCACAACAAATTGTTTGTTGCTGAATTAAAAAATTAAAGGAAATTATTTCTAACATTCTTTAACTGAACAAATTGAACGTTGAACTGAACACAAAAGACACTAATGGAAAAAAAAGACTGATAGTTACATTTTAAAGTGCAGTTTTTAGTGATGATTGCTAAAAATATTGCAGTCTTTTGCAATGTGTTTATCATACAAGTTTACAATGCAATGAAGATAATAAACATGATAAAATTGTGCAGCCCTAACAGCACATGAGGAGATTTTATCTATTGCAGTTGTTGCATGATTGGCATCTACATAAACATATTCAGAAAACCCAGCCCATAAATATGTAATAGGCAAACATCTTTTGTCACTGTCCAGAAGCATTGCGATAAAGACAAGTTGCTGGAATATCTTCTTTTAGGTGTATGCTGACTGCCGTTACTGTCAAACCAACACCTCAGTCATATCAAATGTTGGCACTATAATAAATCAATATTTATTCTAGACAATCTTTTTTATTCAAATATTTATGCGTGTGACAGGTGTTGGTACAGGAAGAATCACTTGACTTTCCCAGTTATTTCTTGACAGTCAAATGTTGTCGTTTGCGTTACAAGGTTTGAAATGTAGCTAAGTGGATCGTACAGTGGATCCTGTGATAAAGTACACTGCGTAAACATTATACACCTTGAGTTCATTGTGGAAGACTGAGCCTTCTTACTCAGGAACAGTCTGTTCTTTTCATTATGTTGTTTATCTAAGTAGCTGGGCCTCCTCAAGCCCAGAATAGCAGGTCAATTGCATTAGCTGAGGCCCGGGGTTATAAAGTTTCACAGCCCTCTCTCTCTCTTTCTCTCTCTATGTCGCTCCTCCTCCACTATGAGCAAAATGTTAGCAGGTTAACAAAGACTTATGCTGTGCTGAACCCTCCAAGGCCTACAATTGTAACCCGCAAAATAACTGCAACTGACTGTTGCTGTGTAGACTGTGTGAAAGATTTGATTTGGCTCGGGCAGCAGGGTGTACCAAACAATCCCCAAACCACTTTTGTTGGGTCACAGAGGGTATTAGGTAACCTGTAAATCGCAGCAACAGCTTTAACTGGCCATCACAGCTCTTCAGAAAATTGCTGTTTTCTAAGGGCTCTTTGATAAACTACTCACGACCAACCAATCACATGAGTCACTTTGCGTGGGGAGGGATATGCGTCACACAAGGAAATCAAAAGAGGTTAGTGACAACCCTGAAAATCACAATTTAGAAAAAATATAATTCAACATTTCCCCCTTCACAAAGACTTTCTGTGCAGTGCAGGTGACTGTTTCTGTTGGGTATCATTCCTACTGGGCCGACGCAACTGGAGGATATAAATAAATAAAGGCCAATGGAAAAAAATCCCTTTCTATTGCTCCCTTTATCGCTCCCCCTCCAGAGCCTCCCCCCCGCCCTTCAGCCTGTTATATAACTGCCGTCTGGCCGCATTCCATGAACACACTCATTCAAAGGTGGTTGTCTTAGCAACGGTGTGACAATCCTCCCTCAACCTCCTGCGCTACCATTGGCTGCTGAGTGAGCGGCTTTGTCTGTGAGTCGCCGCCTCACCTGCCAGTCAGCTGAGCTGCACCGTCAGGCCCAGAGAGCAGGAGCTGCTCCACTGACACAGTTTCTCATTCAGCAAAAAGGGGGAGGCGCTTGTGGTGGCAGCCTCACAAGGAACACAATCTGGTTTCTTGCAGGTTTTAAGGTGGAACCCAATCTGACTCAGTCTTTAAATTAAAGAAAGGCGGAGCCCTGCTTTTGATTTGGAAGCAAAACAATATAAGGTTTCACCCAAAGATGGATGAGCAGTTGAAACTGGCATACACAAACTGCCCCCCTTTTACAGCATGCGTAACATCTGGAAATATTTCCCCAAACATCTATACAGTAAGCTGGAGTGGGGGCAACACACTAAGCTAATAGTGGCTCTCAACTTGTCGCAGCATGTCAAGTATTTGAGTGAAATTTCAGCTGTGTTTGAGCTACACCATAAATCTATTTTTACTCCGGTGCAGTTGGCAGCACAGAGATTCCTCCTGCCGTCCTGGACTATTGGCAAATACATGTTGCACAAATCACACCTCAGCACAGAAGTGTGCACTGTTTAGTATAAATAACAGTGTCTAAAGCAGTTAATAGAGTCGCCACCGACAGCTAAACCAGTCTACTCTGCGGCCATTCACTTTTCAGTATGTTGTGTTGCAGTATGGGCCTGAACAACGGTTTCTTTATTCTCATCTGAGTTTATTTAGAGCAGTTCCTCGAATCTCTGTTCTGAGACAGCCTGTACTTACGCAAACAAGGAAAACACTCATTCTGTGTGCTTAAATGCTGTTGGCATGTGTTAAAGGCTACACAAAAATCTATTGATTGTAGATAAAATGTAGCTGAAATTTTTGAATTATATAATAGACACTAGCTTTGAAGTCTAAACGAAGCTGAAGCAATATTAAGTACATGTATATAAATGTAGATAACTGTATATATAAATGTATGGTGTACAAATCCCTCCTATCATAAATTGTATTCCATTTCCTACACTGCAAAGAAGCGTCTTTTCACACAGGAGAGCTTTTAAACTCAGTCTCTACATGTGGCGATTTAAAACTCCTTTCTGTGTCAGTGTGTCAGTGTCTTTTCTTCAGCAATTTTCTCCATCATTGTTGTAAAACCTCTGGGACTTTGCTCTCTCATCCCACCTAATCAAACACAGTCCAAGGTCCTATTTACCTTGCACTCTGCATTTACCTGACATACTGTATACTTAACCTACATTCGGAGGGGCTGAGGGGCCTCTATAGGAACAACAGCATATATGGTGTATTGTGTAACACACTGTACAGTCGGGTTACCAACAGAGGGGGCATGCAAAGTCAAAGTTGGCAGCTATTTCCACGAATATCAACTAATGTCCTCTTTCTGACATCTCCTTTCCTAGACACAGTATCTCCCAATTCAGGGCCTCAGCTACCACATGTGTTCTATAGCCTGCAGATGCTGTATGTGGACAGTAATGGCTGCTTTTCCTCTTCTTCTTTTCCTCCCGCTGACCTACCTAGAGAACACAGATAGTATAATATGGCCTGACACTAACCCCAGTCTCTTTAAAAATGCACCACAGGTTCAAGTAATTACTCAGCAGATGTGACAGTAGTGGAATGAGAGGTATACGTGTACACTGAGTCCATCGCACAGGCCTGCAGCAGGTATGCTTTTAACTGCAGCCTTTGCTGATGGGTTTTGACAGCAGGAGAGTAACACTGAATAGAAACAGTCTGTGGAGCATTTCAGATGTTTTCTCCTTCCTTGTGACTGGAATAATTCTCTTCCATTTTTCTGTAATACAGTCAGCATAATGTTGTAAGCACAATTACTTTCCTGGCAGTTCAGAGGAATAGAATATTAATTGTACTTCCATCAGCACACATCCTAAAAAGGAGCTCAGCAGTACAGCTGTCGACCCTGCCAGGTGAAGATATCCCGAAACAGATTTTTTCCCCCACTTTGTGCAGTTTCCACTTTTTATATTTCCCTTTCTATTTTCCCCCCTTTGCTTTATGTTATGGATTACCAAACAACGCCGCCATGCCTGCCAAGAAGCCAGGCTTCACACTCTGTGCCTCTGTAATTTCTCACCATTGATCAGAGGAGATAAAGTGCATTCACTTGATCGGGCTGTTTATGCAGCTCCGAGCCCAAAACCCAAGTGGGCCTCTGCAACACAAGCAAAACCAGACGGAGGAATTCAGTGCACAGCATGTAATTTTGCATGCTGTTCCAAACCACAGGAACAAATTTAGGACTATACTGCAGCAATCGCAGTCGCCTTGAATTCAAGTCTCTTCGGGTCTGTTTAGATGTCACTTATCGTCTGGCGTACGTGGAGCAAAGATATGGCCTATCGAAATGACTTAGGATACCGCAAAGGAAAATATTATTTGTGTGTAATCATTGTGTACATAACTGTGCTGCAAAGTGAGCTGTGTTACTAAAATATTTTATATAAATGAAACAAAATCTACATAAACAGCACTACCTAACATTTTGCTTTAATACTAACATGCAGGCTGGGTGAAGAGTGAAAGCTTTAGATAAGGGGAAAGGAATCTTAGCGTGCAGTTGTCAGAGAGAAGGGGCACCTTGACACATACTGTAGTTCGCTGTGAACTTCCCCAAGGCTGCAACAGATAGTGTCTTTGAGGCAGAGCTCGGCACAGCAGCAGACTTGGAGCTCAGAGAGCGCCCTCTCCTCTTTACTGCCACCCTACCTTTGATCCTGGACTAACTGAGCTCCAGCACAGTCTTGTAACACCTCAGCTCTGCACAGCATCAGCCCACTGAGACGTAAAATAAGTGCTTTATAGAAGTTTGTCTATTAGATCTTGTTGCATAATACTATACCTACCTAACCTGTTTGTGCAATGGTTTACAGGAATAACTCTCAGACAGACAAACAAGTGCAACAGCATTGTTTGCGATCCTCCAGGTATGAAGGTGACTCAGAAATATTACATCTGCACACGGCTTGTGATATTCACGCTCTTGTGATATTGTGGCGTTTTTACGAAATCAGATTGAGAAGCCATGCTTGACTTGAGTGACACACATTCTGGCTGATAACCTTAGCTAACAGAGGAAACTGAGCTTAACTCAACCCTGCTGTGCTTCATGGTTATGTGGGCTTGCTGTGCTCATATCCTGCTTGTCGCAGCGGTGCGTGGCATTGACATCACAACAGAACAACATCCACAGAACAACTGTAGCCTGTCGAATCTTAATAGAAGTATTTTACTTTAAATCAACAGATACTTGTTGTAAGATTTCATATATAAATACAGTAATATAGTCATGTTTTATGTATGTTTGTGTGTTGTTTTTGTGCTTTAAATGCATATTATTTTATGTTGAGCCTTGTCAAAGCTTGACAATAAAGTTAATCTTCTTAAATATTTGCCAAATAGTATAAAACTAATGTTTTTTTTCTTTTTACTAAAAAAATGATTAAAAAAAAGTACAATAAAATGCAGCATGCATCTTGCAAGGTGCATTAAAATCTGGCTCTTCCAGTGCAGCTTTTGTCATTCATCATTATCAACATTATCTCATCAGTAATGACGACAGACCATGGCCCTCCACCCACTGGCACACGCAGACACACACACAAAGACACACACACACACACACACACTGTAATCCTCAATGACAGAACTAGGTCAATGGAGCACCTCCTCTCTATCTCTCCCTCCCTCCTCCCTCCCTCCCTCCCGCACCTCCTCACACCGGCCGCCATACTGCTGACGCTGAAAACAAAAACACGTTGGCTGATGAACCAACTGTAACAGTAAAACACAGACCAACACACCATCAGTGCTCTGAGACACATTAAAACATCACTGAAAATTAAAAGTAAAAAATGCCAGCAGAGTGCATTAAAATATAAAACTAATGGTTGGATCATACAGAAGTAGAACAAAAGTGTAGCCTAATAAAATCCACCCAATGGAAAAAAATGAGGATAATCTGATAAAGTGGGGACTACTTATTCACCATAAACAACCCCTGCCAGCAGATTTTCGCTCGCTTTGACAGCCTCTGAATCACTCCGCTCACTCCCTCCCTCCCCTCTCTCTTACATAACTGGAGTCACCGGTCAAATAAAGTAATACACAGCCACAGCGCATAACTCCTCTTCTCAAAATACATGCACAAAACCATTACAGATTATAAAACCACACTGAACACACTCACATTTAGAAAAAAGCATTTATAAATTTATGTGTTATAATTTAAATAAATGTCTAAAGATCTTGTAATGTGCTTATTTACCTTTAACATTGTGCAAGCAACTTTCATGGACAGAAAGGTGGTAATTTTACATTCAACCTAATATTTTATTTTATTTCCCTCTATGATGTAATCCGGTGTTTATTCTAGCGCGAGCCTGCAGCCTACGCACTTTGGACTCAGTCTCACAGCAGTGCTCTATCACGCTAAATGCAAAAGTTATTTATAAACACCAGCTGTTAAAAAATACATTCTGGGAAAAAGTAATGTAACCAAACTCACCTCTCATGTCGGCGATGAAGTCTGTCCAACTCTTCAACTCATGCAACTCCAGGTGGAAACGAAGCCAAGAAACAGTGAGAGCGACGCGCACTTATTTGCTCCAAACCGGAGCAGCTGAAAACTGTCACAACAGCAAATCCTCATATGGATTTTCTGACTTTTTCTTCGCACGCGCCGACGTTAAATATAAATTAAAGCAACGGTGTGTTTGTAAGTTATTTACTTCGCGTCAGGTCCGCGCAGTCTCAGAGGTACAGTAGTGGTGAAACAGCGACACGGTAACACAGCAGCAGTTCCTCGTCTCCTCGCACAGCTCTATGTGTCCTCCTGCTCTGCGGCTCGCTGTAACCTAGTTTCGGCGCGTGGACTACACATGATCCTCACCCCGCGGTCCGCCCGCCTCGTGCCCCGTGATCTGACGCGCGCGCGCCACCCTCCGCGCGCTTTAAGGAGGTTCTCGCGTGCGTGGGAAAGTGTGGCAGTGTGTCATTTCAGACCGACGCTCAAACAGCTTGGGAACTATTTAATAACAAGAGCGCAGTTTTATATCGGTGCAGATTATTTACCTCTAATAGCCAGCCGCAGTGTTTTATTTTTCTTCCTCAATCAAAATGAACTGAGATACATTTAAAATTATAGATAAATAAAATATCTCCACGACAACCCTCAATGTAGAGGCTATAATTTATTAGACTGGATATTTTTAAACAGACTTAAAGGTTCATATGGGTGTTTTTGCATGTTTCCATACACCATAAACCACATGGAAATCAACAGCAGAGACCAGCTGGCTTAAAAGAAGCTTTCTTTTATTTAATGTTAGTTATAGTATCAGGAAGTTATGATAATGCAGGTGAAAGTGCACACATATAGTCTATATTACACAACAACAACAACAACAACAACAACAACAAAAATCTAGCTCTAAGCATGAGGTGTGGTGTTAATATATTTGACAATTTCTTCCAGTATCTGAAAACTGATTTTTATTACATAGTCCACTGAAGTTCACGTCAACCAGTGGCCAGAATTTGACTATGGAAAGTATATGTGATATATTTGGATAAGACTACTTTATTGTACCATGACTAGGGGCATAAATATAGAAATATAGATGATGCAGGCAGTGTGGTTGCACTGGGGCCCATGAAGTAGGGGGCCATAGAGAGAGTGGGTGGAGATTGGGCCCTTATGAGTGATTTCCACCTTGGAAATATGCCTGTGTTCAAACAAGAACTCTAGAACTATATATATATATATATATATATATATATATATATATATATAAAATTGTTCAACTAAATTGATAATTTCTTACTATCTCTGGTATTTTTTGTCGTATACAGATATGCAGTGATGATTGCTGGGTAATATATATGTTGATGTTCTCCAATGTCAAGTCTCTGATCATGTGGCGAGACGATACGTGCATGATAGTGTGCACTGGGGCCCGTCGTAACCACCATACGCCACTGACCATGACACTGTAAAATCTGTGGTTTAACCACTAATATCACCTTTAGATGGACACAATAGGATCAGCTGTTGATTCAACACAGTTAATGATTGTGCATTTTAGTTCCCTAATTTCCCTCATGTGACCTTTATTTTGTTTCCATAGGTTGCACTAAAACTAAAAGACATTTTTTTCTGCCACTTTCAACAGAGAATATAAAGTGTGAACATGCTGGATTGTTAGGCCTGCCACTGTAGCACATTAGAGAATATGAGACAGACAAACATACATACAACAATGGACCAAAGTTATGTCCAATTATTCTACAAATAAAACAAAAAGAGGATTCTCCACAGGACATAATATGAGATAAATTTGCTGTGTGTCGTACTTATTTTTTGGTGAATTAATTAGCTTTTATAAGAGACGCTTTCATGTCCCCAGTTCTCCTCTCCGAGCTGGCTGTAACACTGTAGAACCCTGCATTATATCACCGGATTACCAAACACTAATCTTCGTAGAGGAATTAAGTGTGACCACAGGTTGTTGTGCTGTGTGCTCTCTTTTGTTTTGTTTTCCATTTCCTGAAATGTTGCAATCCAGGCTACATTTAGTATAATTTTCAAAGCACAGAGCGGACAGCTTTTAACCTGAGCGTGTGGTAAGATGAATTACATGCAGTGCTTAATTAAACACAATATTCAGGGTTTTATACAAATCTCTTGATGTAACATACCTCACAGAGCAAAAGTACACCTGTGTGAATGCATGTAAGTTTGCATGTACCGTATGAACTGTGTGAATGTATGTATGTACTGAATGTGTGCATGTACCCTATGTACCGCATGAATGTGTGCATGTGTGTGTGCATGCATGTACAGTATGTCTATCTTTAGTTTATTAGAGTTCACCGGGTACATTTTTTCCCCTGTCGCTTACCTTTGAAATGTGGGTGTGTGTATAGAAGAAATAAAGCAGAAACACCCTCTGACCACAAACATGCAACGACGCAAACAAAAGCCATTAATGACAGTGCCGATGAAAATAATTGATTTGCAAGCGTGGGGAAGATGACGAGTGTATCATGTAACTCAGGCACAGTTATGAAATGAGGAGAAGAGAGAGATTATGGTAAGTAGGTTAGTGGAGCAACACAGAGCTTTCACACCCCTCCCTCTCCCGGCTTTCTTGTGTGCATGCGTGGTGAGTCTCCGCCTTGTCTTTCTGCCTTTTTTTTTTTCCACCATGGACACTTTTGTTCTGAATCATATCAAAGCTCATACTTTTATATACAGTCCCTCAGCTCCACCTATGCATGCTTTATGTTCTCGGCTCTCTCCATTGTTCATACATGCTTGTGTACACAGTCTTTTTTCTCTACATCTCCATAGGACCTGCTTGCCCCACTTATGCAATTGCTCAAATGAAAAAAAAAAACATACAACATTCATGCAAAGAAGCACTTGCATCTTCCTGAATGCATGTTTTAAAAGCACAATGCTGGGAAAAGCTCAGTAAGAGTGTTTTGCTTTATTATGTTCTCTGGTTGTAAACTTCCTTTTCCTCCCATTTAGGTGGTTTTGTCAGTCTGATGATTTCCTTCCTGATCCTCATGCCGTCTTTCTCGGGTTATATTATGTCCCTCTGTCGCCATGAAGCAGCCACACATCCATCCGGTGTTTGCCTGCAACGTCACTGACCCCCTGACCCTGAATCTTATGTAACCATGGCAATACCCAAATTAGAACATGGAGCATGGAAAGAAGGAGGTGCTTAGAGCTTCGAATACAGGCATGTAGCTCCCAACCAGCTTTCCAGATTAAGGCAGATGGAATGAACGCGCCTGCTGCTGTGTGTGTGTGTGTGTGTGTGTGTGTGTGTGTGTGTGTGTGCACTCTGTGTATTTCTGTGTGTTTGTTGCACCACAGGGAAAGAAACTCAAGGAGAAATCAAACACCTCCAACAGAGGTGGTGATGATGGTGATGATCACACATTCGGAAGTGTTTTCTGCACGTTCAAACTGCGGTGCATGAATGCAACGGCAATTTAATAGCTCAAGCTGGCCTCTGCCCCACGGCGCATAAAGCCCAGTATACTGAGAGGATTATTTTAGGATCCAGGCTCTGGCTTCCATAATCCTCTCTCCTCTCCTCTCCCTCATCCTGCTAAATCCTCTCCCTTCTCCCCTTTCAAATGCCCACTAATCTCTCTCCCTGTGACTCTCCATGTGGCTGTAATCTGGTTTGTACCTATCTTTCACCTGCACCAGGTTCACATCAATAGGTCAGTGTGCCAAACTGCAGGGTGCTTCTCCCTTTTCCTCCTCTTAGACTTTGTCACCAAGTCCTCCACAACCTGAAGGATGTCCTGACTGGTGTTTGACTTTAATGTGCGCTTGAAGGCCACACACTGGCACCAATATTTCCAAACTAAAGTCAGAGATATTACTTGTCTTTAAGACTGAGTTCATTCCTCACCTTGGAAACAGCAGTTGACAATATAATCTAACCATAAGGTATATTTATACGCCACTCTGGAGCTTCTAATTGTCTTACATGATCTTCTGAAGCAGAGGGAGTTGCCCAGTTGTCACGGCACTGTCATTGTTTCCCCTGGAGCTGTACTCTTAAAAGGATAGTCAAATTTTTTTGACAAGATGTGATGGCTAAAAAAGAAATGTCAATATGCTAGCATGCTCACAATGCCAATGCAAATATGCAGATGTTTAGCAGGTATAATGTTTATCATGTTAACCCTCTCTATTCACTGTGTGAGCATGTCAATATTTGCTAATTCACATTTATATTATTAACTCAAATTGTAGCTGAAGATGATGGGAGTTTTATTAGTTCTGCTGATAATTAGCATAGACTGTTAAAAATAATGGACGTAGCTACCTTGACCTCACCCATTGGTTTGTGACTCCTGTTTGGTTTTTGGAGACAGAAGTGACAATATTTGGGTGAGAGGCTGGCACTGTGGAGGAGCGATGGGTGTGACTGAGAAGCCGTAGACACTATCGGCAGACGGCCTGTTTTTCAAAGCGACCCATCCTTAATTATGCGTAGCTTTAAGGCTTAATAACATTGCATGAGTTATATAAAAATCCAATCCCCAGGCAGTTTTCATGAACGGGGACTCCCTTTTTGAAGCCTTGAGTTTGGCATTTTTGCTGTTGCCATTTTGGATTTTTGGAGCTGGAGGTGACCCCATGGATGTATAAAGAGAACTGGATACAGCGTTGGAAGCAGGGCCCTGTTAAAAGTTGCTCAGTTGTGCATGATGCCAAAAAAGTTCCACTGCAGCAGGCACACTAGAGACTTCTACAGACTTTCAGTTAAGCACTCCGCTAACTGGGACTGGGACAAAATGATTGAATTGTGCAGCTCTTCTAGACTTTCCAAATGGTAATAGACTGAATGGAATTCTGATAGGGAAATGAATCATTTCACAGGGGTTGTGACACTCAAAGTAATGTATCCACTGATGTTTCTCTAACAATGTAATTTTATGGGAAAAAATCTTTTTGGGCCACAAGGCATCACATGACGACACGACTACCACTCAAATTGTCTTCAAAGCCTGGCACACTTTTTAGGAGCCTGAGTGACCTGAGGTACCCATATTTTTGGACATATATTTGGACAAGAGAGTGGAGCTGTGGAGGAGTGAGGGGTGGATCTGACTTAGAGCCCAATGTGACACCTTGTAAACAGCCTGTCACTCTAAGCAGCCATGCCCTTAATTATACAAAACTTTAAGCCTTGATGAGTTATATAAAAATTCACCCCCAGCTACAGTTGTCATGAACTATATATTAGCTATAGAGGCACAAACTGTTTGTGTACCAGGCTGTAAACATGTTTATTTCTGCTGTAAAGTTTGGCAGTTTAACATAAGGGGCCTGTGGGGTTTGACTGGTTTCTGGAGCCAGCCTCAGGTGGCAATTTGATGAACTGCAGTTTTTGGCTCTTCACGTTGGCTTCATTTTTTCAGCCTTGGAGGTTGCCGCTTGGAATTTAGTCATAAAGCAAAGTATTAGACACATTAAATATTTCAGTCAGAGGATCACAAAGTTATTACAATTCATCCTGAGGGAGACATTAATGTCTGTATCAAATTTTATGGCAATTCATGCAATAGTTATTATAAATATAAATAGAAATATTTGACTAAAAATCATAAATGTCAATTTAAACGACCCCTCCACATATGAGTAATGTGCCTGGGCAAGTGTATTCAGCTTGGACATTCCACTGAGCAGAGTTAAAACACATGCAGTTACCCAGGTGTACTACTTGTCTGTGCTTGAGATTGTTCACGCAGAATTCTTTTAAATTGTTTTTTGCAAAAAAGACTTTGGGAGGTATTGAGCATACGACTGGATAAATGAGACTTGGGTTATGAGCTGAGTGAGAGTTTGTAAACGGATGTTTTGATATAGTTTTCCTGCAGACACGGCCCCAGTTTACTCCATTAGTCATTAAGGATTTCCTCTATATTTGGATTCTTCGGTCACTGTGGCGGCATGCAAGAAAAACAAAGTTTTCTTCACAAATTCAGTGTAAAGTGGAGCGAGTGACTGATATATAACTAATCTTGTGAGTGAAGTGGTTTTGGAGACAAATACCCTCCCTGAGATATATGTATTTGGCTTTTATTTGATAGGATTGATAGTGGTCTTTAAAAGCGGGGAAAGAGAGAACATGCAGCAAAGGGTGGAAAGTTTAGACTTGAACCCAGGGGCACACACTGTCTAATGCTGCTTCGGTATTCTGCTGTTCACCTACAACCTCATCAACTATGGTGTTACGCTTGTGGCAAGGAGAACTAGATGTGACACGGGAAGCATGAGCTAATGAGCTAAACAAACAGACAAGGAGCAAGCTGCGGTGCCCTTCAGTTCACTTTTGACTTGGTATTTGTCGTCCCTCAGCAGCTGCTGATACTGGAGATGGCTGAATTTATTACCCTCAGGTACGCATTAGCTTCACATCCTGTCGTCAGGAGTCACAATGTTTATTTGGTCTTGACGGGCAATATCTAAAAGATAGGCATCCAATTAAAGGTGACATTTACCGTGGTGTATGTGTCCGCGCAGCTTCCGCACACAGTGTTTGTCCTGTTGTCTGTCGATGGTGCTCTGCCTCCGTCCAGATAATATCGCATCTGACAGTCATGACAGGAAGAGGCTACCACAGGCATTTGCAGAGTTGTGACAGGACAGAGGAATAAACATCAATTTAGACAGTCTAATAGATAATACTGGGACCCAGAGGAGATTATAGCAGAGATTATGTCTGTGAGATAAAAATTGAGTCTTACAGGAATATTAAATAAGAATGGATCTGGACTGAGGATAGAGGCCTACTGGGACTCGGATATATACATCTCCTCAGGATGATATCACCGCTCCAGGCTCAGATAAGATGTATTCACTGTAATACACATATAAAATACTGCCAAATCACTGTCTCAACCTTTAAACACAAGTCCCTTCTTTTCCACAGTCGTCTTTGAATAACCAGTCGGCTGCAAAGCTCCAAAGGCATTTGTGTGGCTTCTGTCTGTGAGGCCTGAAGTTCATTACCTCATATCTCATTCCTCCCATCTGCTGTTATTTTTCCCACCCTTCCCCTTCATTGCTAATTAAGTGCAAATCCTGTCCTCGTTTCGGTTACAACACATGTTGTTAGGGCGATGTCATCATTCATTCTTGCTCATGTGAATGAGCGATGAAATATGTTACAGTTTTTTTCCACACATTTAGTGGATCATGGGCAGACGTAATCTAAAGCTCACACCTTCTTTGTACAGCAAGAGCCTGCTCTGGTGAATGTGCTAACTATTTCTCGTTGCTTTCACACCTTTTTTTTTTAGATGATTTTTTAAAAAAAATTAACACACTCTTAAAAACAGTTAACACATTTCTGAAAGAGAGACGCTAAACCTAATTGATTAGGATTTATGCAACCATAAGGATACATACATGAAGTGCTAAAAACTGCAGTTCTTTGAATGGCCACTTGAGGCTGGCTTTAGAAACCAGTCAAACCCCACAGACCTCCATTTTTACATGTTTACAGTCTGTGGATGTATTAAGAGACCTGGATACAGTGTTTGAGACAGGACTTCTTTCCTACGAAAGTTGCTCAGTGGTGCATGAAGCCAAAAAAAGCTCTATTTTTGTGGTAATAAATGACCTGGATGATTGGCAATGCCTCTGTATCATTGGGCCCACAGAGCAAGCACATTAGAGACTTCTGCCAGCCACTGGCCGGGCCAGACAAGCTGGTGACTTCCAGTTTAACGTTCTACTAACCTGAATGGAGATAAAATGATCTTGCTGCTATTCTAGACTTTCCAAATGTTACCTGACTGAATGGGTTAAATCCTGATGTATTGATTTACAGATGTCTCTTTCCCAGTGTAAGCCTATGGGATTAAGACTTTTTGGACCCAATGGCATCACATGACAAACTCGGGTGCTGTAATTCCACTATTTAGCCACTATGAAAATTGGCTTCAAAGCCTGGCACACTTCCTGGGGATCTGCTACAACCTGGTACAAAAAATGGTTTTGGTCTCTGTAGCTAATTTCCTTGTTCATGAAAACCATCCAGGGATTTAATTCTTACATAACTCATGTTATGTTACTGAGGCTTAAAGTAAAATAAGGGTGTGTCGCTTTGAGTTAACGGCTGACTGTGTCCTTTGCTTCTCAGTCCTATCCACCCCTCGCCCAAATATGGTCACCTCTGGCTCCAAAATCCAAGATGGCAACAACTGAAATGCCAAACTTGAGGCTGTAAACTTTACTGTATTTTGAACACTGTCATTCTGATTTCTTGCAGTATTCAGTGGGCCATTCTTCAACAGTCCACCACCAATAACCAAATATATAAACTTAAAAAAGAAAAAAAGTATAGTGTGGTTGTCAGCAGTGAAACAGAGTCAATACTGTGAGGGTGCTGCACAGAAGTTGCAGTTGGTTTGTTTTGGGGAGGTGGTGTTATTTTGCGAACAAAGAAGTGTTTTTGTCATTTTGTCTTCTGCTAAGGGGTGTGTGTGAGGTGTTTTGAAAATGTGCACTGTGAATGGACAAATGTTAAGAAAAACAGTAACTGTGGAGAAAAACATCACGTAACATCTGTACATGTCTGCACATGTGATAATATAGTGTCTGAGGCTGATACATACATGCCTACAGAGGCAGGGCCAGAGAAATGTCCCTCCTATCAGAGTCAGAGGCGAATAGGAAGCTGTCTCTTTGGTATCAGAACCTCTGTGTGAGTTGACTGTTGGAAAGTCAATCAAATGACTACAAAGTGATGCAAAATAATGATAGAATGACCAAAACATCTACTAACAGACACAAAATGACAACAAAGTGAAACAAAATTACCACAAAACCATGCAAAACAACTTCAGATAGACCCAAAATGATGAAAAATATCTACAAAAAGATGCAAAATGGCCATAAAATGATGCAAAATAACCACAAAGCCATGTAAAATGACCACAAAATGACACAAAACATCTACAAAAAGTTGCAAAATGACCACAAAGTGATAAAAATAAACAGACACAAGATACCTGCAAAGTGACCCAAAATGACCAAAACATGATGCAAAATGCTGCAAAGACACAAAATAACTACAAAAAAGATGCAAAATGGCCATAAAATGATGTAAAATAACCACAAAGAGATGTAAAATGACCACAAAACGATGCAAAACATCTACAGAGATGCAAAATGACTACAAATTGACCAGACATCTACAAGAAGATGCAAAATGATCACAGTGAATAAATACAAACAGACACAAGATAACTGCAAATAGACCCAAAATGACCAAAAAACGATGCAAAACATCTACAAAAAGATGCAAAATGACCAAAAAGTGATGCAAAAATGCTGCAAAGACACAAAATAATTAGAAAGAGATGCAAAATGACCAAAACATCTACAAGAAGATGCAAAATGAGCACAAGGTGTTTCAAAATAACAACAAAAAGAGGCAAAATGATGCAAAACAACTACAAGAAGCCCAAAATGACCACAAAATGACACAAAACATCTACAAAGAGATGCAAAATCACAATAAAATAACGTAAAATAACTCCAAAGTAATGCAAAGTGACTACAAAGAGATTCAATATGACCACAGAGACACAAGGACACACACTTCTTTAAAACTGTGTCCCACACTGGGCACCCCCTCCCCCATTCAAAGTTTCTAAACCCTCCGCTGGTCACATACCATCCCAGTGAAAAGACTCAAAGGTGTTCCACAATGTTTGTTAAACATAATCAAACACAATCAGTCACCCAGGTGTCTCTGTTGCTGTTCTTCACATCAACCTCCTCTGAATGCCCTCTGCAAACCAGTTTACCAAGGTCAGTCTCGGTTTCAACATCAGTGAGGAGAAAAGAGACACGTCAAGCTGAACGGAGATCAATAAACAATGTACAGTATGTATGGCAGCCATGCATATAGCTGGGTCACAAGGTCACAGTGTATATAGTGTGTATGTGTGTGTGTGTGTGTGTGTGTGTGAGTGTGCATGCCACAGTGTGGAAATTAGTGTAACTGCAGAGTCTCTGAGATAAAGAAGACATGTGCATGTGAGCATGACCTGGTGTGTGTCCACCAGGGAGCCATTTTAAAAGTCATGCTGTGTCTTGCACAGGAAAATAGGAAAATGCTTCAGTGCAGATACAGGCTACAGCACAAGCAGCATTTTAGCAAATCTTAGAATCAGAGAGGAGTAGTCTGAACATGCATTAAGGAAACAAAATCATTTGTTTTTAAAAATAATTTTATATCCAAACAGAATGAAAACAAACAAAAAACAAGAACTCATCTCAGAGAAGCAGAAAGTGCGAGAGACAAGATGGAGAGAAACAGAGTGAAGCACAAAGAGACAGAAAGCCAAGTCGATGTCCCAACAATCTGAAGATGATACTGAAAGCAGATCTGCTGTTTCCAACACTCGCTTCCATGACAACAGCCGCTGACAGGGCCCCCGACCCCATGGCTTGTCTGTAATGAATCATCAGCCCTGAAGGTGAGGTAACACCCACAAATGCACACATATGCGCATGCAAAGGCTCAAACACACAGGCGCGTGGCAAGACATGCACACACACGGCAGTGTTCGCCTCTTATGCCAGATTGGCTTTCAGAGAACGCCTGTTTACCACTGAGAGGAAAAAAACACACATACTTGTTTACATCAAGGAGATTGTTTTTCAACTACAGCCTGTTGACTAAAGAAAGAAGAGGATTATACGCTGGCCCATGAGAGCTGTTAACACACCACCGCTGATTAATGACCAACTCTGATTACTACTTTTGAGCCACACCTGGAAACCGTGTGTTTACATGTGCATACACATGCCCATGTGTCTTTACATGTATGTCAAGCTATAACCCCGCGTCTGTGAAAGAAATGTGCGATCCATTTGCTCGTCGACAGCTGCTCTGGAGAAAGACATTGAACATGTTCGAGGACAGTCAGTCACACCTTTCAAGAAGCAGCTGAAGGAGCATCCACAATCCTCCGCATGTGTTGCATTTGGAAAACTTTAGTCTCTGAGTTTGTAATGGCTGACATGTGTGTTGGTCTCGGCCATCAAATGAAAGAAAGTTTCGAATTTCACACTCACTTGAAAGATCTTAAATTATACCCATGGCCGTTCTGCGTTCTTGGCCTGTGGCAATCAGAGTGTTTGACAAACCATCTATCACTCAAGTGCCGTTAACCAGGGGCCCCATCTTCATCTTTCTCTCCATTCCTCTCACACAGCCTCGACTGTATCCACCTACCTCTGAGCACAGAGAGATTGACAGATAGAGCTCTTCCCAGGAGGCCGTTCCTTTCGGCCTAATATGTCTACAGTCATACACTCACATGTGCTGATAATTAGTTTCAAACTGAAAAGGCACACTGTATGAACCACACGTCCTGTTAAAAGTCCACAATAACTTGAAAAAAAAAAAATGATATATTGCATATTTATGTAACTTTAAGATATCAGTCCTGGTTGGCGACACCTGTGGTTACTGGTGGTAACAGCAAGTGTGGTTTACTGTAATACAACAGCAGCTGCTTTGTCAGAAAGACAACAGAAGAGCAACTGCTGTATCTGTTTACAGTGCAGCCAAACAAACTGTTGCTTTAACAGAGAAAAAAATAATTGCTTACCTGGTTCCATGCTGCAAACAGCTGCAGATTTTATTGGCAGACTCAGTTTTTGATGAACAATCACTGTTGGTGCTAACATCAGTGACAAAAACATTGCGTTCCTAGTGATTGCTTCACAATAAAAGCCACCTGATGCTTTGCCAGTTGAATGCTGTCAGTGTGATCTACCAGCAGTGGGAAATATTGGGTTAGCATCAACAGAAAACTTAATACACCTTTGATATAACTGTGGGAGAGTGAACAATGAATAGTGAGGGTGATATCAATGAGATAAAATGACAAAGATTACAAACTGCATAATTTCCTTTCAATTCCTTGTGCAGACAAAGGCAGTTAGAATTCAGCCTGTTAATGGCGGACTACGCCACTAATAATGAAAACTGCTATACGGAGACATACAGTGGCCTTATTACAATCACATTATAACATAATATATTCAACATTGGCGCGCCCCAGTAAATGTTTTTAGAGTCAACATCCAGCAACCCAATTGCCAGAATAAATGTTAGCATTGTATATTACTGCAAACCATGGATACCTTACATTTGTACATTACTATAGAGCAGATACATCAAAACTTTATGGTAGTTTATATTCTAACAACACTGTGGTTAGGTTTCAGCACAAAACCATTCGGTCAGGATCAGGAAGAGATCACGTTTTGGCTTAAAATACCCGCATTTGGTGGCACAGTCCCAGCTGGACCTGCAGCAATGTCTTGATAAAAATCAACCACTTTTTTGGCACTCTCCCAGCTGGAATCACAGTGATGTCTCGCTAAAACAACAACACCAACAACTGCTTTGCATGGCATTATCCTAGCAGAAAATGCAACAATGCCTTGGTAAAAAAAAACAACCACATTCTGTGGCACTATCCCAGCTGGCAAAAGAGCCCAGTCTCACTCCAGGTCACTCCAAGTCATTGAAATCCAGTGCTTGGGCAGTGACTTACAGCGTCAGAACTTTCACCAGTTTCATCCACTGTGAGGGTTCAAATGACAGAGGGATGTCTTATGCTGTAAAGCATATTGTGATTTATGATATTGGGCTTTATAAATAAAATTGATTTATTGATTGATTGACCAGAGACAGTGGTGCTCACGTTCCGCTTAAACCTAACTACATGTTTTTGTTGCCTAAACCCAACCATTCGTGGTAGATGTTGAAGGAAAAAAAAAAAGTCAATTTGCAGTGTTGTACTGACATATTGCGTTTATTTTGATAGAGACTATATGCAAACTTTAAATTTCCTGTGAAAATGAAAGTGTATTTTGAGAGAAGACAATGCATGTACTGTAACAGGCAGAACTTGACACGGTGTCCCAGAACATCAACAACCAATGCACTCGAGGTACCTTGCACGACATATGTGGACGTGGAAAATCCATGACCAAACGTCAATTTGTGACGAGGTCGGAGTGAGAATGTGTGGGGAAAAACATAGCCATGGGTCGCCAAAAAATACCAAATGCTTGGTGTGACTTGACTTGCTAAAAGACAACCATTTTTATCGTTTGTTGGTCTCAGAAAGTGGTCTGCAGTGGACTCCAACTTAGCAGGCATCTTGTCAACATGTTCTAAACCCTACTTGTCCCATACCAATTTGTCAGTGGACCTACAAGCCTAAATATGAATCACTTGGTACCCTTCTGTGTCTGTTTTGGATGTTCAGGGACTCCGTGTCAATTTACGCTTGTTAAATATATTGTGTATTTTCAAAACTTACTTTTATTCTCACATGAAATGTATATATTCTGCTCATTACATGCATAGAATCTTTTTCAGAATAAATTTACAGCATAAGGTTATTTCCTTAGGTTTAGGTAACAAAAGTCCCTGGTTAGGTTTAAAGAAAACGCATCATGGCTGACTGAAAATTCACACAGGAAACAAACAGCGGGCTCCTGACTGAAAGTCCGAAGTTTGTTAAATCAAACGTGCCCTCCGCCTCCTGATGACAAAGTCAGCTTATATACTACTTCACATGAAACATACTATCTGTGGTTTGCAGAAATGTACAATGCCAATATTTTCTTCTGGCGACAAGGTTGACATCAGACTCATGAATCCAGACCCTATTTTCCCACAGCCGTCTTAAATTATGACCACAGCTAGACATAGTAACCCAAATGGATTTAATGATTTACAACAAAGACAATTAAATACGTGCACTTTTAGACATTTCGAATGATCTTACATGCACAGATGTCACACAGTGAGCCAGTGATTGTCATTTAGTCCTCAAGGCACACAGAAGCCTGTGCCCCAAATTTCTTTTGTATCACTTAAAGGTGAATTAAGACGGTGGGTTTTACATGGGCCACTGCCATGCTGTTGAGGATTTGCTTATCCCTGATGAATCAGCGTGATATGTCATGTGTTGCTGACCTACTTACCAAAGTATGACCCATGTAAACATGAACCCACAAGTAGGTATGATTTGCATACACAAAACCAGAACACTGTCACACTCAGGCCGCCGCCTTACAGCACGGCCTCTGCCAAGCTTTAGTGGTTGGCACATGTTTTTCTCCCCCCTCCCTTTTTTGTAGCTGCTCCATCAGCTGCATCTCCTCCATTTAACCACCAGTACCAGACATAAGAAATAAACTTGTTATTTCACTTTTATTAAATTCCCTGGCTTTTCTTTCTCCGTCCTGTTTTGCAGTATCCACTCTGTTCTTCATTGGCCTGTTGGCCCTCTTCTTCTAACGTCATCATCAGTCCCTCATTTCTCCTCCATCCTCCAGCCTTCAGGCAGTCTGAGGTCACATCATCCAGATATCCTCATGCCTTCCACATGCTTTGAATAGAAATCACTCTCTATTGTTGTGCTCTGTGTTTTAAAAATCATCGAATATTTTCGAAAACACCATTTATCTTTACTTTCCTGTGTGCAGAACCTCCGGGGATATTTCAGTGAACAACATAATGAGCCCTAAGGGTTGTGTTTGAACTTAAATGACCTAATTTTTCTACTACTTCTATACAATGTAAGTGTTTTGCAAATGTGTGTACGTTTCAGTAAATTCTACAATAAAAGGCATTGTTTAAATCACAATACGCTCTCTCTTGTGCCTCAGTGCTTTCCCCCTCTCCATCAGAATAAAAACAAACATGTTGTCTCCCCAGGCTTGCTACAGTAGATTGTTAGATTATTGTGTTTGGTTACTCCAGTTTAAAACAGTCTTTTCTCTCAGCAGGAGAGACATGTCTTTGTTTATGTATGTCCCCCCCTCTTCCTCTCTGGTTTTATTAGAGTCATGTGGCGAGGGTTGTTTTGAGTGATAACCCACTGCAACGAAACTACGACCCCTGGTGATAAGAAGTGTGAAGGCACTCTGGGCTCCTTACATAATCAACATCAGCAGAGTCCTTTTGGCACAGCTGCTCTCTGCATCAGATGTAAATGAGAGCTCAGTGATTATAATAAGAACATTATGATTCTGTTCATGTGTGTTTGGGAACTCGGGCATTAATATTCTCTCTAAGCCAGATTAATCAGTTGAACACACACAATTAAAGTAGCTGCTATTATGCAACTGCTCTGGTGGAGAGGGTTCTGTGCACAGCTTTACAGGTTGTTTTTGTGCTCTGGGGCATCTTTGTCACATAATCTTGGTGTTTAATTTTGATAATTTACATTTTTCCTAACTCCAGATAGGTTGTGGAAGCACGATTTGATACGTGACCTTTTCAGTAATTGAAACGGGACTTAGTGCCGAATCTTCAGTCTGCAAAACAAGTTAATCGGTGAATCAAGCAGCTTTGCACTGTCTCCTCTCCGTAAGACTACAAAGGAGATGAGACAGGAAGAGGGGCTCAGACAAACCTTAGAGAAAAACATCACCCACAAACTGACCATTTGTAAATCAAGTAGTCATGCCTCCACAGAAAACAGCAAACATATTGATTTATTGATTGATTGGGGACCACATTTAACAACTGCAAACTCACACAGAACCCTTTACTATTTAAAACTAACTGTAAGTGAAATTTATTTATGCTGTCTTCAGAGCTAGACTGAAAATATATGAGTTTGGGAGGTACTGAGCATATGACTCGATCAATGACACTTGGATATTAATGCAGTAGTTCTGTGCGAGATGGGAAGCAGATGTTTTGATATAGATTTGCAGTTGGTAAATGCGTCAGTCAATAAATCAATTTGTTGGCCATTTTCCATGGAGGCATGCGAGACAAACAAAGTTTTCTCCACCGATTCAAGGTA
Organism: Epinephelus moara; assembly: GCF_006386435.1. Taxonomy (NCBI): domain Eukaryota; kingdom Metazoa; phylum Chordata; class Actinopteri; order Perciformes; family Serranidae; genus Epinephelus; species Epinephelus moara. The sequence continues at coordinate 14,541,865 of NC_065515.1, read as the reverse complement.
ACACAGCATGATGAACTGATTGTGGGTGAAGTATTCCTTTAAAGGCACAATGAGCACATTAAATCATTTTGAATTATTATATCATCAGTTTTTATAATAATTTAATTCATTTTTTAATTTTAGTTTATGAAACTCTGGATGGTCCTGCAGCAGCCTGTTTATCTGATATGCATGCAATGTATGAACCAGGAGGGCCCCTCTGAGACATGTCTGTAGTTAACACATTCACACTCGCCACACATTGACGTATGGTCCAGATACAACGTGCAAGGTACCCTGGGTACGTTGGTTGGTGACATTTTGGGACACCGTGCCAACTTATGTCTGTTACTTACATTGTCTTCTTTCAAAATACACTTTCGTTTTCACAGGAAATTTACAGTTTACATACAGTCTCTTTCAAACTACACGCACTACGTCGGTACAACACCGCCAACTGACCTTTTTTTTCTTTCCGCAACAAAAGCATGTGGTCAGGTTTAGGAAAAAAAGAACAGGATTTGGCTTTATAATCTTACAAGACATGAACACCGCTCTCCCAGGTGAAGGTCGGTATTTGCTGGACCCATACACCACCCCTCCTACACACCCCACTCGGACTTGCCACCAGGCACTGTTAAGAATGGCGACCAGCCACGTATCATGCCAACATTAAAGGACTGCTTTTTTCATCTGTGTCTGACGCCGCAAGTCACTCCCCAAGCGCCGGATTTCAACAACTTCGGAGTGAGACCAGGTTGCTGTAGTTCTTCCAAAGAGAGGGAAAAAATTTTGATCTCTGGTCCAACTTGAAGTTGCTGCGCTCTGAGCTTCCGAAATAAAGGATCTGACAGTTGCTTTAAGTGCTGATATCTTTAAAGGAGCTCCATATGATAGTAAATACAAGAATAGTGAAGATATAGTGGAGTAATGGCATCCCGAGCAGAGACAAAGTCACGCTACTTTGGTGTATGTTGTAATCTAAGCGTCTCTGTTCTTTTTTGTGGTAGATAGGCCGGCAGCACACATTAGTGCATGCGTGTATTCCACTGGCTTGCTAATTGCTGCCACTGTGCACTGCACTCATACAGCGGCTACTACATAGTGTAGTATAGCTCCCACCCCCTATTCCCTCCTACGTTTACACCGTTAGCTCTGTCAACACTGTTGCTGTTATAGCGCTGTTACCTGCTATAGCTACCGGCTCAGTCACCTCCATGTTGAGAGCTGTATGTAGACAACCTCTGAATCAAAGATATGCTGTGAATATCATATAGCACATCATTTTTTGGCTTTGCTTTCAGTTAAAATATTTAATGTTCATTATTCAATTTATTTTTCAATCATTATTTTGTTATTTTAAATATTTAATTTCTTTGTATCCAGGCCTATTCATTTTTATTAGCTTTTGTCTACTTTATAGTCTATATAATTTCACATCTACGCATTAATCTCCAGGTGTTTCACTGTCACGGTTAGCACAAAACTGTATGAAAAGTCCTTTTTAAATATAATTTGATAGATTGATTGAAGTGTAAATCACTTTAATATGATGGATATTCATATTTGCACAAGGAGGAAACGTCGTTGCAATCCTACACAGTAAACACGGTATCATATTTGATCACTGATATGTAACATACACAAAAGAGGCTAAGAAATCAGATGTGGGAGAAAAGGGAGAACAAAGGAGACAGGAGGTGAAAGATGAGGAAAGGGGAGAGGGGAACCAAAGTGGGGAGGAGGGAGGTAAAAAGAGAGGGACAGTAGGGAGGGACGGGGACCTACTTACAGCTCAGGGCCAGGGGGAAAATTACTGCACCCACCCTCTATATCCTCTATAGCTGTACTTTGTATTTATATTCATACACAAAGCCATCACATTTTACAGCTGTGGAGCATCCAACAAAGCCTGTTATCACTGCCTGAATTACCTGCAGCGCTGATATATTCTCTGTACGTGGCAGCTGGAGAGCAGCAACTGTGTCCTGTTCGTTATTTTCTCAAGATGATTAAAGGCATTTGGATCTGGCTGCAATGTGATGAATCTGTGGTTAATACTGTTATCATATAAGTGATGCCATCCTTCTTTCAATACAGCTGTGAGTAGTGCAATGAACACAATCATAGCTGCATCATTGTGTGTGTGTGTGTGTGTGTGTGTGTGTGTGTGTGTGTGTGTGGGGGGGGGGGCTACAGCACCAGGAATTTTTAAAATATATACAGTCAATTATATAAATTGGATTGCCGCAGGAATTTAGATTTATTATTTCCTGCTCATAAACCCCTCAGTAATATTCAGAGACATCCCCGGGAGCTTAAATCTAATCTCTGGCCAGATTCAATATAGAGAGACATTAGATGAGATCAGAGCGACACTTTATTGTTTTTCTCATGAGAGTTTCTAGGTTACCTGGGAAAAAGAAAAAGGTCTTTTAATGCTGCTGTTGCCCACACAACCACGGGGGAAAAGTTCACATATCATAAAACACCAAGCACTGCTTTCTTTAACTGCAGTCTGGACTCAAAACAGCAGCTCGCAGTTCTTCCAGTGGGAAATAAAGTGTGTATAGCAGAAGTTTGGACTCGAGTAACATGACTTGGACTCTAGTCAGACACAAATTTGATGACTTTAGACTCAACGTGACAAGATTAAAAAGGATTTGCAACTCGATTTGGGCTTTAACACCACTGACTCGTGATTTCACTTGGGTTTCAGCCTTTTGACTTGAATATACTTGATACCTTCCCCCAAGCCTAAAGATTAAAAAGTCAATTATTTAAAAAGTGTGACTTGAATGAATTCATTTCCCTTCATCTTCCGATGCAGCAAACATTAACACTATTCATTCCCAACAAGTCGACACTGAATTCCCCAGATCCACTTTGTTTCAACCAATCCAGCAGCATCCAATCAATTTGCAGGAGACCTTGAAGAACAAGAGTTACATTACTGAGCTGCAGCTTGCAAAAATGATACCAAAGATCATTTTGTTCACAACATGTACAAAACATTTTGGTTGAAAATTACAGACAGAGATGCAAACAAACTTTGCAAACAAATTTGTTTGACAGTGGTTGAGGCTGATATTAATATAACTTGCAAGGTAATGTGCTGCAGGTGCTGTGTTGGACCAGGCACTTTTGTTGCCCTTGACAAGCGCTGATATGAAAGTGTAATGTCAGCATTACTTTTTTTATTAAGCTCAGTTGTACTTGAATGTAAAATGGCATTGGTAGGGACGCCTATTAGCTTACCTGATAGAGCAGGTGCCCACAGTACAAAGGCTGTGGCCTTGCCGCAGTGGTCATGTGTTTAATTCCAACTCATGACCCTTAGCTGCTTTTTTGCTGTAGCCGTCCTGCTGAATAAAGGCTAAGCCCCAAGTGAAGAGCACATAATGACTTGACTAGGACTTGAAACTCAAATGTTAGGCCTGATTTGGGACTTACTGTAAGTGCAAAGATTTTAGACTTACTTGTGATTTACAAAACAATGACTTGGTGCCACATCTGGTAAATAGTGTTTCTTTATAATGAATTTGAATGTTATTTAAATTAAAAATAAATAAATAAATAAATAAATTCACATTTAAATGCTTGAAAACTATAATAAAATGAGTTGACGAGTGACTTACTCACTGAATCTCAGCTATTTGAAACTGTTTGTGAAACTGAATTACTTGTGCGTGCTGGTCTATTTATAAGCAGAGTGTCTTACTGTACCTCAGTAGTTGCAGCATCTGTTATTAGTTGGCACACATAGTGTAACATAGGCATTACTTACTTCTGGGAGTGTGTAGAATTTCTCATTACATAACAGAGTGTCAGTAAACAATCCCTCATTAGTCTGACCTGCTGGTGCTAATTGTGCCAGAAGTTGTGAATAATAGATCAAACTTTGTCCTAGGACAATTCAACTGACCCAGATCGGGATTTTCTTAATTTATTAATTTAACACTTCTTTTTCTTTTAATCTCTTGAGTGTTAAAGACAGCCTACACGCACCTGGGAAATCTAACCTGACTGCTTGTGAAAATAAATTAAATTTGTGAAGAACAAAAATGTGTTGCAGCACGTCGGCTACAGAAATGAGGACACAAACAAGACAACAAAGATATTCCTGTTTTCCCGTCCTGTTTCACAGACGCTGTGGTTGTTCCACATCTTGTGATTGCAACTTGTGATCAGTTGTGCAATCTGTGGATAAAAGCAGCAAATGGATTAAGGACAGTCAGAGAAAGAGAGACACAGAGAGAGACAGAGTGTGTTTTTGAGGATTTGAAAAATCTCATTTGTTTACCCACTTTTCACGTTTAAAAAGACAGAAGAATACAAATATATTTAATGTATTTATTCTTACATGACAGTTGGATTTTAGGGCGATTGCTATTTCACATAACACTTTTAAACAAAAACAGATTTCATGCACATAAATGAGTTATAAATGGCATGTTGGGTAATACTCAGTCCTTTTCATGTTACTTGACGACCATCACAGATAAAAGCGATGATGAAATACCTCATTTCTCGTTGGGATATTAGAGAGTCAAGAGTCTTATGTCATTGAACACAACGCGCTGGGGAAAAACATACGTCTCACATATGCACAAAAACACACGTAGCTGCTAATCTATTGTCATGGAGACTGATTGTTCTCAAGCCGTGTGATGTGGGTGTGGTTACAAGGACAACTGGGTCTTTTTCAGCGTACTTGAACAAAAGCTGCTGAAATGAGGTGATGTTTTGCTACTCATCTGCTCCAACTGGATGTGCGCGAACAAAGGCAATCAGGGGAGAATTACCTGGGGATGATAAAAATTAACAGTGGCTGTAATCAAGTAATTTAATCTCTTTAAATAAGCATATCAGCAGAGCTTCCTGACTCTAAATGTGCACTAAAAATATCCTTAATATTCTGCAGGGAGCTGAAGCTGCAGCGTTATGAATTTAAAAAAGGTGGCTATTAACAATGTTGGGCCGACAGTGTTGGTATATTCATTATCATTATCTCATCACAACTAATGAGCTAATAAAAAGCTCCACATTACACCTTTCTCACCATTACAGCATGTGAGAGGGGAAGAATGCATATTAGAAGCAGGCGCTGTGCGATGCAGGATGTAAACAAAGACAGAGGAAGTCTGTTCAAACCTGTTTTGTATCAGCCTGAAGGTAAGAGCACATTTCCCTCTACATCTTACATACGGTGCAAGGCCGTGATCCTCCTCATCCTGTTGTTTGTACAGCACAGAGCAGTGATGAATGGACGAGTGAATAGGACAGTGATGACACATGATAATGGAGACCCAACAACTTGAACCTACATATTGTGCACGTATGGATGTGAACAACCGGGGAACTACACACTGAAAGAAAGTGCAAAAGTGGGTGTACACGCACATTTATGTTTGTATTGGTGCACATGTGAGAACACTGTGTTCCCAAGCTTAGTGGCTCAACCATCTGGCTTGTAGCCACTTAACATGACCCTAACACTGTACAGCCTAGGAGTGGTTTTCCTCTCTCAGATTGTTTATTTAAAAAGGTATTTCACCAGAAAAAAATGAGCCTGAGCTCTAACCTCTTCCTAAACCTTTGACTTTAACCTCATAGGAATAGTTAGATGAGAACATTGATACCACTCGTGTGCCTGAGAGCCGTGTCGATGTTCTCATAAAATTTCCGCAAGAAAGCAAACAAGCGTATTTCCCAAACTGTCTCTTTAAAACCCAAGTTCAGAACAAACAGCTCTTTGAGAGAGTGTCCTTGCTTTGTGAAAATGTCCTCACTCTCAAGGTCTAAGACTCAAAAGAACACACAGACACAAACAACCTTCACGTACACGCTCAAAGAGTTACTGTATCTTTGCTCGCAGACATTTAAATGGCTGGCTGTACACAAAGTCTTCAAAGGGACAGTTCACTGCAGTTCACTGTCGTATCAGAGCGCAGATAAATATTGACGTAGGCACCGACATTTCTGGTCAGGTCTCTGTCAGCTCCAATACATGTTTTCTAAATTTATGCTCATTTCTATTTTACAAGTGTTGGTGGTGCGGCGGTGGCGAGTGGCAGTGAGTCACTCATTGTGATGAGGAAATCACCAGTCTGTAAGCCCTCCTCCTGCTTCTTCTGCTACACTGCCAGGCTGATGTGTTCAAACGTAGACATCAGTAAAAATCAAGATGGAAAGATGGAAAAGATGAAGAAGCACCAGAGGAACAATATGCTGGCCATAGTACAGGCATTGAAAAATAAACTGGACAGCCTCGGTGCCACGTCAGTTTCCTACAGAACATCGGGAAATGTAACATACTTTGATGCACCAAAACTTGGCGGCATTCAGCCAGGAGGCACCTTTTCTATAGGCCAATCTGATAGATCAGACTCTGCCAAGAGAGGGGGAGGAGCTAAGGGTAGGTGGGAGCCTGAGGTGTTGACTGGTCCTGCTGTGGATCACTGCTATATGCTGTGCAGAAGCAGCTGCAGAGGCGGCTGCAGAGTGGTGCTGCCTGTGTTTGGGAGGAGCGACCATACGGCCATCTTGGTGAGGTTGGCATGTGTGGACAGTTAAATCACTCCACAACCAGAAACCATGGATTATCAGAACCACCCAGAAACATGGACAATTATAAAGCAGCAGCCAACAATGAGAACACACAAAAAGGATTGAATCACCATGCACAAGATACAGGAGCTGATGGGATCACTTTTTACTGGAGCTGGAGCTTGGATTATTCCATGTGGCAAATAAATGATCGGTTGACTGAGAGGGAAGTGTGCATCTACTGCTAGCTCACCTAGCACCAGTGAGCTAGCTAACATCAACTTCAACTTCTTGAACAACTTTATTTTGTCCCTAGAGGGCAATAAGTTGTACAGCAAGTAATAACACACATAAAAAGGCACAAGTGAACACAGGAGAATACAAATACTCAGCTCAGAGAGTAAGGGGTGGGAGTAGTCGGAAAGATATGGCTTTAGCCTTCCTTCCTTCCTGTCTGTTTGTGAAACAGGGAACATAACGTGCACTGCTGAACTCCCAACATCTTGCTACTCATTTCCACTATGCTACTAAGGGCATTTCCGGACTTATGCTAGGATTCCTGAACCAGCAGAGAGGAGAGAAGGTCAGGACAGACTCGATGTAAGATCTGTAAAACAGGATAATAAGAGACTTGTTGACATCAAACTTAAACGGTTTCCTTAGGCAGGAAAAATATGGCTGGCCATTTTTGAGCAATACCACAGTGTGACAAATTCAGTTTGTTATCCATTAGAATTTTCTATAGAGTCAACCGCATGTCCCTTGATGATGGTTTTTTGAGAGGTTGATGGTTTGTGCTTAAAATCAATACACGTCCTTTGTTTTTTGTACATATAGATGAAGAAATGCATTCACACCACTCTACAAATTCATCATGGCTCATCAGCATGGCAGAGACTAACTATTACAGAGTTTAATCTGTTGTCAGTATACAGAATGTAGAGGAGAGGGGAAAGGACACACAAGATATAGTGGGAAATGGGGGCTTATTGCTCTGCACAGAAGGAGAGCAGTCGACTAGGAGGATGCCACTAATGTTACATCTGTCAAGAGTCCGAGCCTTTCGTCCATGAGTAGATGGAGGCTCATGGTTGTGATAGCGCAAGTTGTGAACATTAATGGTGTCCTCCTCCGCTGAGCTGTAACGTTGGCTAGCTCAGTGGTGCTAAGGGAGCTAGCAGTAGATGCACGCTCCCTTCTGCACAGTGATACCGTTGGCTGGTGTTGTTCGGTAGAAAGAAAATAGTTCCTACATGAAACTGCTCACAACAAGGTCTGTGGATATTCTTGAGTAACCGAGTCATGATTTCTGGAAAGAGAAATAGCTGTTTTAGCGCTTTTAGCACCAAAAGCTCAGCGCCATCTAGCTCCAATATACTGGAGAGAAGGCAGCCGATATCTCCTACACTCTGCAACTCACACTAAAACAATCTAGATAAATAAATTGCATTAAAAGGTAAGAGGAAAAATATGTATTTTTATTTTTTTTTTCCATAACCCATGCTGCAATATACACACTAACCATGGAGCAGATGTTCACTACATTATTTTGAACAAGTGGTGATCTAGAAATGATAACCAGACTTTCCAGTGAGCGCTGAAGCCGAGCTGACCAGGTCAGCCACACAGAGGGCTGTGTATCAGTCCTGTCCGTCTTGCTTTCAGTCCTGCTGCGGTCGGTGGACTGCGGTAAGACAAGGCACAAGATAAGGCGTATCACGGCAAATGATCTATAACGGCTCGGGGGAGGCTCAGTTTTCAATTAATCCAACCGGCATTGTGTTACTGCACATCAGTACCACAGCTAATCACCAGGACTGGGCCTGACACACTGACACAAATATACAGCCACAACACACACACACAAGCCTCTGAATAAACAAACAGAGCAATGTATGTGAGGAGTGTGTTTATGGTGTCTTCAAGCTCAGCATGTAGATTTTAGAAGAAATTAAAAATATACCATATACCAAATACACCAAACATATCCAAGTGTGCATTTTCTGTTATTATTCTGGGTCTAATAACTCTCTGTTGAGTTATTCTAAGGCACTGGAAGACAACAAAAGGCCCCTACATTGAGAGCGTGGGTTAATGCACTGGTGAAAATAGCATCTTATGAATGTGCTCAGTAGAATAAATGGCGATCAGGAGAGAGAAGTGTCTCCTTGGGACCGGTTATGGACTCATATCAAAATGGAGGATAAGCCTACATAATGATGCACTCGCTCTGCAGTTATGTGACCCTGTAGAGTGATGTATGAGGACATATGTGCAACATATTTTTATTTGTTGGTTTGTTCTCTCTTTCCTTCAAGACTTATTTGTTAATTGTTCTTTATGTACTGGAGTCCACCTCCATAGTATGAAGCAATATGTGCCTTGTATTCTTGTATGCCTGGAAAATTTCAAACCAATAAAAGCTTGAATTATATAGGAAAAAAATACATTTTAACACATGAAATTGGATGCAATGAAAGCACAGACACACCCAGTTAAGAACAATTCCATAAAATGTAACTCTAAAACAATTATTTTAGGATTTTTAGAAAGAACATAAGAAAAAAAAAAGCTCTTCATTCTCTGTTCATGTTTAGGAGACATAAGCTTGTCCTACTTGTCTGATTTGCAAACAGGAAAAGTGTGTTCCGGCTAGCTGGATGTGCAGACAGACATCTATATTTATGCTTTAACATGAAGAGGAAACAGCACAGCATGAACACCCAGAATTCACTCAAAGTCTGGTCACGACGATTCAATTTACAGCGTTTTTACATCTTGGCCATGTGCATCTGCAATATACTGACCCCTGAACCTGGTTTCCATGGAGACTCCCCGGTTGCCTCAACAAACCGCACAGCTGGACAATGGCAGAGGTAATCTCCGCATCACATAAAGCAGGTAAACACCTTTGTGTGCAGAAAAAGAAAAATGAGGACAGTTTATTGGGAAATTGAGGGGGAGAGATTGAGGCTGAAATGAGGGCTGCATTGAAGAGGGTGCAGAGGGAGTCCAAACAACAAAGGACCCCGCTGATGAAACAGTATTCTGCTCTACTGCCCGATAAACTTTTACATCTGCAAGTTGACCGCAATTTATGTGTCTGCAGCCTCGTCACGTACGCTGCTCATGTAACAGAGAAAACCCTGAATTTCCACATTACTAAAACATTGCCCTACATATGGAAGTGTGGTTAACACTGAGAATGAGTGAATTACAGCAGTTAATAACATTTTGATTGAATATAATGCCAAATATCATCTGTATTTTCTTCTAATCTCAGTGACTACAAAAGAATATAAAGGCTCATTTGGTGTGCCTTGAACATAAACAGAATTCATTCACCCAGAACAATACCATCCAGAATAAAGACCATTATTTTAGAGAAGAAATAATGACTTTTCCTCTGTTACAAAACATTTTTCTTGTCACCCTGAACACTGTGGAGCACTAATGATATGATATCAGACTGTAGCATAATTGGCCAATTTTGCACTATGCCGCATTGTCTGTCAAATTGGAGTCTCTGGGACCGTGTTGCTGCCACAGACACTTTGATATGCAAAACCTTCTTTTCTGTCAAAAGCAGCTCATTTTACTCTGTTGTCTGGGCAAAACTGCACCGTACGAGAAAAATGATCAAACTACTGCAAATAGTATCACAACTGCTGGAAACAAAGAAGGTGCCGACAATTCTCAGCTGCGTTTAGAAAGAAAATGGCTTCATTATCTCATAATCGTCGTAAATATCCTTTTCCTGGAATTCTGTTTGTTTTGTTTTGAGTCATGATGCTACAGGAAAAAGCTTTGAGCAACAGTGGATGGTTTAAAAGTGACAGGAAACAAGCGGAAAGACAAAGAGAGAGAGAGATGGGAGAGAGGTGCAAAAAAACATCTCCTGCTTGAGGTAAAGTGGGGACACTGCAATCACAGTATGTGGGAACTTTGTGGAGGTGTGACGTGTCTGAACATGGACGGTAAAAGCAAAGTATTACACAGCCTAATACACTGTCTGAAGCATGGGCAGATCATGAGACAATTAGCCCCCGGGCACACACATGCAAAAGGCCCCACCACCTCCTTTGCTTGTTTTTGTTGTTTTGCATCTCTTTGTAGTCATTTCCTGTTTCTTTGTGGTTGTTTTTGTGCCTCGATGTAGTCGTGGTGTCTCACTGTGGTTGCGTTGTCTCTTTGAGCTCCTTCTGTCTCTCTTTCTGGTTGTTTGTGTCACCGTTTAGTCATTATGTGTCCCTTTGTGGTTGTTTTCTGTCTCCTTGTAGTGATTTTGAGTCTCATTGAGGTCCTGTGTCTCGTTTTGGTTGTTTTGTGTCTCTTTGTGGTAATCTTGTGTCCCCTTTGGTTGTTTGTGACTCTTCATTGGCATTTTGTGTCTCATTTAGGTCCTTCTGTGTCTCATTTAGGTCATTTTGTGTCCCTTTGTAGTAGTTTTGTGTCTCTTTGTAGTCATTTTGTGTCCCTTTCTGGTTGTTTTGTGTCCCTTTTAGCCATTTTGTGTCTCTTTGAGGACCTTCTGTGTCTCTTTGTGGTTGTTTGTGTCACCGTTTAGTCATTATGTGTCCCTTTGTTGTTCCTCTGTATCTCTTTGTGGTTGTTTTCTGTCTGCTTGTAGTGATTCTGTGTCTCTCTGTGGTTGCGTCTCTTTGAAATCACTTTCTTTGTGGTTGTTTTGTGTTTCTTCGTAGTCATTTTGTGTCCCTTTCCAGTTGTTTTTGTGTCTCTCTGTGGTCATTCTGTGTCCCTTTGTAGTTGTTTTGCATCTCTTTGTGGTTGTTTTCTGTCTCCTTGTAGTGATTTTTGTGTCCTTTTGTGGTTGTGTCTCTTTGTAGTTATGTTGTGTCTCTTTAATAATAATTGTATGTATTTTTTGTCAGTTTGCATCTCTTTGTATTATTTTTTTTATGTCTTTGTTGTTGTTTTGTGTCTTTTTGTCATCATGTGTTCCTGTGGTGGTTTTCTGTCTCTTTGTGGTCATTCTGTGTCTCCTTTGGGGTAATTTTGTGTCTCTTTGGAGTCAAATTGTGTCTTTTTGAGGTCATTTTCATCTTTTTTAGTCACATTTTGTCTCTTTGTAGTTGTTTTGCCCCTTTTTTTCAGTAATCCATCACTGTCTGGAAGGATAAAAATGTTTACTCACAGCTCACATACTGTAGCCCTGCAGTGATATGTTTTTTTCATGCATGTCTCTGCAGTGTTGCGGAGAGCTACAGAGACAAAAACACATACTCAGGAGTGTTTGTGTTCAAGAAGATGTTTGTCATGTCCTTCCTACACTGTTTGCACAGGGTGCAGCTGCACACCCTGCTGACTTGCCAATTAGGCCTACACATTTACTCACGCACCCTGTTGATTTTCCAATTACACCTACACTGCCACGCACGCTGCTGACTGTAATTAGGCCTACGCGCTCTCGGCGACGCACAGATGTGCATATGATGTACAACTGCCGAGGTTATTGCTCATAATGTACAGCCATCAAACTCCACTTTGAAATCAGAGAAAAATAAAGGCGGAAAGATGTGTTTGGATGAAAAATGATGAGATGTTAAGGTTTAGTTTGCAAAGCGCTCCTGACAGCTGCACTGCAGAGCTCCCAGTCCTCCAGGCAGTGGTTTTCTGTGTTCATACATAGCTAAGTAGCTCCAAAAAAGTGGTAACTACAGAGCTTATCTCACTGCAGTGAACTGAACTGGACTGGCCTACTTCCCTACCTCAAGTATCTCTAAATCCAAGGTTGCTGCACAGACAACAAACAAGAATGCAGCACAAACATGAAACACAAAAATAAGATGTTAAAATATTTGACCTCCAAATACGCCTTTAAAAAAAGTAATGTGACCTCGAGTGTACCAGATTATCTACGACTGTCTTTTAGCTGGAACATTTATTGGCCCATCAATCTGTAATCTGTCCTCAAAACTTAAAAGCTCTGACTGCTGTAACAGCTTCAGCCATAAAACTAAACATGTCTTTATGCATGCCTTCCAGTCCACATAGAAACAGTCCCTTTTTAATCAAAGCAATAATGAGTCATAAACTCCACACCTTCTGCCTCTCATATACAGTATGTCCACCTGGGGGCTCTCTGCTCCCACTCCAACTGCCAAATTAGATTTTATGGAACTGTCTATCAATACAACTCAACTAAATTTCCCTTTCATCTCTCCCCTTTGCATTCATTTCATCCCTCCAACATCTTATTTCATTATCTCCCTCTTTTTATTGCGACACTTTTCTCCTCTCACTTTCCCATCCATATCAATCCACACTCAGCATTTAATGTAAAATATTCAAAACATCTCAGTTTAAAATCGGAAAAATGCAAATGTGCTTTAAATTAGTTTGATTTGATCTGTGGCTGAGCCAGTTGGAAATAAACGCTGGAGGAGACAAAGGGACAGAAAGGGAGTAATTAAATTTACTCACAGGGATTTGAGTGGTTACAGCTCAACTGTTTTTCTGTTTCTGCAGCAGCAGCTTACACCGCCCCCTGGTGGTCAAGGTTGTTATTGCAAAGCACCTGCAATATGATACAGGAGATATTGTGAGAGTACTATTGTCTGATTTATGAGCAACGTGTCATGTTATAGAAACAGTAACAGAAAAGACACTGATCAAATATCCTCATCTTTTGTTGGATGTTTCAGGTTTATTACAGTCACGTAACTGTACTTGTTACATGGCTGTAATAAGGTGTCTGTGTACCATGTTCATGCATTTATGTAATTGTTCACATCTGACCTCCCCCAAACAATTTCATTTTACCTCTGTTCTGTCATTAGGTTGGTGATGTTCACAATGGTCATTTACAAGTTCACCAGTGACACATTGTTTCATTAATATCATACTGATTATGTGAGGTCAAAACCCCTACTTATTCCTCTTCAAAAGACCAACAGCAACACATGATCCAAAAGAAGTGAACTGCCACTACCACAACACAAAATGGACACTAACTGGTCTTTAGCCACACACACACAAGTTACTGTGATGAATGTCGGAAACCAGCAAAATAAACAGACCTGATGAATTGGGAAGCCACACCCACTACTCTAACAATGATCTATGGGGGGACTGCATCCCAAACCCCAAAAAAGGTCACAACAAATTTGCTACAACAAATACCCAATAGCAGTAACACACAAGTGACCACAACAAAAAGTGGACTGCAACAACCACATAACAAAATGGTCTTAGTTACATTTACTTCACCCCATGGATGTTCTATCCTGGACGAGCCCCCATTTGTTACGCCCCATCCTTTGGCAGCATTATGGGGCAAACAAAACTCGTAAACCACCTTAAAACACTCCATGCTACATTTTTAACAAATAAAACAAGGAAACAAGACAACAAAAATCCCACCCTGAGAGGCAGCAGGACCAGCAGTCCCCTCACCAGAGGCCTCTCTCCTCTGCTGCTGGCACAGGAGCTCTTTAGCACCTCCTCCATGCCAGGTGCACTGCACCTTGTTAACTAATGCAGCACACCTGGGCAGATCTACAGTGGAGGGAAAAGGGCAGCAGCACAGAACACATACAGCTGTAACTCTATTTTTTGTGAGACTAACACATTTCAGCTTTCATCAGGGCCAGATGAGCCACCAGCTGACACACACTGGTCTCCTGTTTGTTAAATTACAGGGTCTTGTTAAATTATAGTGCAGAGTAAAATAAAATGTAGATAAAACTGGAAAATTATCTACAGTTAATGTCAAAGTTATTCCCTTTACTTTAGTATAATGTGTGTTTTGTCCCCCTACTCTCCTTTGTGTGATAATTGTTAATTAGGGTTTGTATCTCAATCACAGGAGGTTGGAAAGAGTTGCATTACTTTACTCTGATGACTGTTAGATATGTTTGTGGCTAAGTTTAAGTGGTTTGGACATTAAAGTGTGGGTAAATAAAACCCTTAAAGGAACAGTGTGTAAGATTTAGGGGGATTTAGTGGCATCTAACGACGAGGATTGCAGATCGCAACCAGCTGGTCAGAATTCCTTCAGTGTTCAGGAGGTTTTTACCAGGAGCCGAATTATCTCTTCCTCTTCAAAACAATTGGACCAGGTGATTTAAACCAGTAAAAACAATAAATGAAGCAGTTTCACATTAAAAACAGTGTTGATACGATGCTGCTTGTCATGGTGGGGCTGCCAGCTATGGTGGCAAACACGGTCCTGTCTAGACTCAGACTGTGTCTCAAATTGCGTACTTCTGTACTTACACTTAATATTTTGATGCATAAGTGGAAATAAGAAGTATGGAAAATGCAGTGCACTGTCAGTACCCGGATGGTGCACTCAAAACGGTCAAGAGGTTGAGTGTGGAACTATGGACACTTCTCACCCTCAATGGTCGCCATCTTGGCTACGTAGCGGAAGAGGAGGGACCACTTTTCAAACAGGAAATAGCGGCCGAGGACTGTGCGACTGTGAACGTCGCTGCGTTGTACAAATACATGTGTTTTTTGCACTAAGCACCACTATACTGTTGTCGGGTATAAGCCAGCAGTATGTTTATTGGGTTAATTTAGCAGTCTGTAATGAATTGGTACCGCGAACGATAACATGAATGCTAATGCTAGTTTGCTAACTAGCTAATTTGTGGTCGTCATTTCCGGTGAGTGTACAACGGCCGTGTTTGGTTTGAGACAACACTACCCTGTCGAAATTCGCGCACAACGCCAATGAGTACATGGTGCACATAGTATACTATAAGGAAGTGTACTAATGGAAGTATGTGATTTGAGACACACCATCAGTGTTTGGTTTGTCTGTCCTGGGCTACTGTAGAAACATGGCAGTGCAACTTGGTGATCTCCTTGGACGAGGCCCCGAGTGGGTACAACTGCAGCTAGAGCAGCTACATGGCCCGCCCTCTACCTACATGACTTGCCCACCATACCTACATGTCAGCCCATGATCTGCCTCCTTTGCTCCTTGGCTTGGAAGCAGAAGTCCCTACGAAACTGCCAAGTTAGCGATTAGCTTTAAAGTACTATGTCTACTGGGCGCTTTTACATACTCACTATCTCAATGGCACTAAGGCTGCCATAGTATGCAAAAGTTACTTCATAACACACGTCTTCATGTATCATGAATTATAAAGTGGATTAGACAGTTGGAGTAGCATTGTAGCAGGATTCAGATAGTCATTGTGTTGGCGGGATTGTCTTGTACTTGTGGTGGGCACAGTTTGTAGGGGTGTGTCATTTACACTATTCCATTTCGGCTAATATATCCCCCTAACTCCTACACACTGGACCTTTAAATTGAACATGTTATTCTGCTGACATAGCATTCACATTTTTGGTCCCTCTCACAGCCTGACATCAATATAACATTGTCTCCCAACAGCACCCAACAACCAGGCCTATGATCCCTTCTAACTGTTTTTGGTAAGATGAGGCACTTTTCATATTCAGGATCACTACATCAAGGATATTATAGTTTTGTTGCTAACTAATATATGTGCATATATTTCAGGATGTTGTGCATCCCTACAAACAAACAGAATGAGTGTAAACATAACTGTTTTGATAATATAGCATGTCCAAAAAAAGTGGTCTCGTGGCACAACTTACCCCATGTCTGGGGTAAATTGAGCATAGGAGTGGGGTAAGTTGAGCCATCTCTCGTTCCATCCACCCCCCTCCCTCCTTCCATCCATATCCCACCTGCCCCTTTACTCAATATCCCACCTGTCCAGGTTGCAGGGGAATACAAACTGCTGGGACTCTGAGGTTTGGGGAGTTTTGCGATTACATCTTTTCTTGGGAAGAATCCCTCATCTTTCTCCTTGAAAGTAAAGCTTGGTTTACCATATCCAGCTTTGCCTCTTCTCAGAAACTTACGGCTCAACTTACCCCTGTTCAAATTGCTCAACTTACCCCATAGCTACCATACTGACTTTATTAGCCCCCACAGCTAAAATGGTGCACTTTCATGCTAGCTGTACTACCTCATTTTGTAGTTAATACATACCACAACTGATGTATAAAACAAATTAAAAAATTATCTATTTTGGTCTAAACACAATCCCCATGAAACTTAATTATCTATTTTGGTCTAAACACAATCCCCATGAAACTTATGAGAGACTAAATTCACTTTCATGAGCGAAAAATGCTTTTTTGGACATAAATCTCTAACCACTTAACCCATGTGGTTCTTACCTTCACAGACTCCATAAAATGATGCCTTCCTCCTAAATATTTGGTCACATGCTCAATTTTATTTACGGTTTCTGAGCAACAAGGGGATGCTCAACTTACCCTTTGGCTCAACTTACCCCAGTCTCCCCTACAGGAAAAGTAAACCTAGGTTTTGAGGAAAAGTATCCGGAGTCCAAATATTGAGATGGTGTGATGGATGACAGCTGGCATTACATGGAGCTCAGCTGTGGAGTGGAGAGTCAAATCAAGGAGAGTACCCACTGGCACTGTTTCAGCCTCTTCATTAATCAGATTCATCATAACGAGTGTGTGTGAGTATGCGGGTGACTATGTGTGTGTGTGTGTGTGTGTGTGTGTGTGTCAGAGGGCTGCGGGAGAGGACAGGGAGGAACATGGACAGATAGATAGATAGATTTCTGGTGTCACGCACACTCCCTCGTACTTTCTCACAGATCTGCTGGGACATGGTTGGGGTGTAAACAAGCTGTAAATTATCCCAAAGCTGGCATATCACCTCAAATCTGCAGAAGAGAGTGAACAAGGATGCCACAAATGTTCCTGAAGAATTGCGCACAGGGTGGGACACAGTCACCGTCCACCTCCCTCCTTCCCTCCCTCCCTCCCTCCCTCCTCCTCCTCCTCCACCTTCTTCATTGCTATCACTCGAGTACTGCAGCACTGGAGGGCTTCACTCCCATAAAACATCGGCGAATGAGAGCCCCTGACAGGTCCTCACGGTCCTCCACCACTCAACAGATGTGAAATGGCCTGATAGGCTCCCCAGAGAGCATGGGGGAGAAGGAGGTGGGGAGAGGGGTGGAGGAGAGGAGCTCAGGGAGGAGGGGGGGAGTCAATATGAAGTGACAGGTAAATGATAGCTTCCCTCACTGATTTACACATTTTTATGATTGTTTTATGATGGTTTTACTTAACATACAGAAGTCTTGCTTCAGGCTTTTGGCATTAATTGCAGTCATCATAATGTCTAATGGAGTTATAGCTCCCTCTAATGAAGACTGATGGTACTACACTACAATACAATGAGCAGCTTTGATGTGGTGGATGAAAACCATGCATCTCAGTCTCTCTGTCATTAAATCAGCTTTGGTTTTAGCTTCACGACAATTCATTTTTCATGAATTAATTTTTTTTGGCTAGAGGGTTGTTTTCATTCTCAGACATCTGTCTTTCTGCTTGCTTCCTTTGCTGTGTCTGTGCTTTCTCATGGCAGGGCTGCAGACCTTAATGAGTGCAATCAGCATCATGGGACACACCTGGGCCCAGTGTACCCCACACACATGAGACAGAGCAGTGTTGGCAGACCTCCTCAGCAGCAGCAGACTTTTTTGTTTTGCATCCTTTATTCCCTTTTTCTTGTTTTCACAGCACTTTTCATGCATCCACTCCCTACACTATTGACTCTACAGATTTCTCCTGTGTATATATGTGACTTGTTTTGATTAATTTTAAGGTAACAAATCACTTTAAGTATTAATTTATCTGAGTATCTCCTACTTTTTGTCCAGCCTTAGAGCCAGACTGTGACGCAGGAGAACCACAAATGAGAATTTTCAGCTTCAGTTTGACGGCTATCATAAAAATAACCAAATATAATGACATGGAGTCACATATGATATATTTTCATTTCAGTCGACATCTTACATTTCAGTATAATCACATAATTGAATTTCACTGAGTAGTGTTTTTTTCAGTGGGTGATTTAGTGTGATTTAGCCGGCCTGACCCAGGAGCCTGTAGCTTATTTCGCTAACGGGCTGAATTCCACATTAAAGTTAGGAAACCAGCGAAAAGTAGAGTTGAAAGCAATCTGAAATTAATATTAAATATTTCAACCTTAGCCAAGCTTTAGGTTACAGGGTTGGAAAGCACTTAACTTATGTAATGCTGGGTGAAGTCACTGAGCTGTTTAATCTCCAGTATGCCTGAATTATTTCTATTGCTTGATCCTAAAAGTAAGCAGCCTTTGAAGAGTAAGACGATGATCAAACTTTGGGTCGAAAGAATCCTGATGTTAGTTCGATTGGTTTCTCCTACATTTCACTACAATGAGTAAAAGTGAAATAAAAACATATAACATTTTAAAAAGACATCTTGCTGCTGTGACATACCAGAATTTCTTTGTATTGTTTGTCTGTCTTTTTGGGAAAGGTAACACTTACAAAAAAACATTGAACCCCCCCGCCCCCCCCCCCCCCCCCGCCCCCCCGCAGACATGTCTGCCTTCTCTCAAATATAATGGAACTATGGTCATGGCTTATGATGTTTAAATCCTTCCCATCCTCTTTCTAGTGAACCACACGTGCCAACTGCATCCCCATTCAGAAGGAAGCGTGCATCTACTCACATATAAGAGGCTCATGCTCGTGACAGAGTGAGATGTAAGTTAGCTCAGTGGTGCATTGGTTAGCAGTTAATGTACACTTCTGTCTGCTCAGTAATTCGGTTAGTGGGTGTAGTTTAGTAGAAAGAAAATAGTTCCTACATGAAACTGCTCACAACAAGGCCTGTGGATTATTTTGAGTAACTGGGTCATGATTTCTGGAAAGAGACATTGCTGTTGAGTTTCCAAATGTATCTATTTATTTGGGCACTGTGAGCACCACATGCTGAATGCCATCTATTCATTAATTCATTATCTATAACCACTTATCTTGTTGGAGGTTGTGGGAGTGCTGGAGCCTATCCAAGCTGACATTAGGCGAGAGGCAGGGTACACCCTGAACAGGATGCCAGACTATCACAGGGCTGACTCATAGAGATTCACGCTCACATTCACACCTATGCAATTTAGAGTCACCAATTAACCTGCATGTCTTTGGACTGTGGGAGGAAGCTGGAGCACCTGAGGAAAACCAAGCTGACACGGGGAGAACATACAAACTTCGCAGGGAGGGGCTCACCCACCCTGGGTTGAAACCAGGAACCTTCTTGCTGTGAGGCGACAATGCTAACCACTGCACCACCATGCTGCCACTCAGCAACTCACATCAAAACAATCCAGACTGATAATGTGTGAATGTGTTTTGTGAAACGAACTAATGTCATGTTGCATTATTAACTGTGCTACAATTTTTTAATGAAGTATAATGAAGTTATAAATAAATAATATAAATCAGTTTAGGAAGACAAACACACTGAAACCAATGATGACACCTTAGAGATGAATGTCTGAGTGGTTTATTAGAATAAGAAAGTTGACATAGAGCAAAGTCTCCATGCGGAGTGACAGGCAGAGCTCAGGACAATGTGGAGAATGGTGAACAACTGCTGGCGTGTGTTTGTGTGTATGTGTATGTGTGGTGTATGTGTGTACTGGGCAGTTGTCGGTGGGTGCATGCACGTGTTGCTTTTTTGCGTGACGACAGACAGATTTCTTCGCGGACACAAGCACACACACACTTGCATGTACTGTACAAATTCACACGTCGCTACTTCTGTACACACACAGAGGCTGTGTCGTCATGCAGCTACTGCACTTAAATTACATGTAAGCATCAAGGTTATGTACACGTAGTAGGGACATGTGTTGTCATCTGATGATGGCCTGCCCCAGGGGCCCTGGGGCGATGCTGGGGCGAGGGGCCAGCCTCTGGTGAGAGCCACAGGACGGTGGGGTCCTTCACAGTAGCAGGAGAATCCACTCCGCAGGAGAAAAGTAGAATCTCTTTCTGAACCTCAGTCTGTATGAGTTCATTCACTCCTCCTCTTCCTCTTCATTTCCTTTCAGATTGGGCATCCAAACGGGACACGCAACACCTCAGTGCTGCTCACAGTACTGCTTCATTGTCACTGTCAATACAACAACAATAATCATGATAGTCTTCAGGTTCGTCTTCATTGTCGTCATCAAATCCGGCACACCAGAGAAATTGAAATCATATACAATAATATCCCATATAATTTCAAACCAAATATCTACCACAGAAACAAACTATAGAAAAAACAAACATGACAGAAATGATCAGTGCTGACTAAATACATCTACAACTTCACAAAAATGCAAATGTTGATTTTGTTTTCGCCTTGTTTTTGTGCTTTTTTTTTTTCTCCTCTCGTATGTTGGCTCGGCAGGGAGCAGTTTCACGTCACTACTCCAGAGTGCGATGGTGGATTTAAAACAAGTCAGCCTCCGTTTCTGGACTCTTTCTGGGGCATAAAGCGCGTACAGTGCGGTGGGAGCACTGTAGGGCAAGATGGCAGTTATTGGCTGGGGGGCATCGCATCACTGGGCCACACGATAACAAACAACCCCAACACACAAAGGCATGATCTCTTTAACAAGCACACAGACACAACCTGATGAATAAGAACACAGACAGACTAGGTCATGAGGGCTGGGTGGGTATTTCATGTGTGTGTGTGTGTTGATATGTGCTGGGTAGAGATAAAGACGGCGTGTGTGTGTGTGTGCGTGTGTGTAGGACTGGAGGCAATATGTGCTACATTTAACAAAAAAAACTCCAAACAAAATCATTTCCAAGCAAAGGAAAGCAATTTACCGCATGAGAGGCTTTGAAAATGTCTGAAAAAAAGTAACACATTAAGGATTTGATGTGAAATAAAGCGGGATTTTGTGAATTACTTTGATTTCTGTTTCTGTCACCGACTCATTAAATTAACAAGCTAACCTTTAATAGTGACAAACAGGATGAAAGTGCAGCCTGGGCTTACATTCGCTAGAGATAATTCGTGTGTGTGTGTGTGTGTGTGTGCAGAGAGATACTATGAGTCTGCTGGCAATAAAAATGGACTTGAAAGAAGAAGACAAAGTGCAGCTGTTGAAAGACGAGGGACGGGAATGACATGAAGTATGTGAGGAAGAGGGAGGATGATGGCTTTAATAAACAGAGCGACTTCTACGAGGTTACACCTGAATTCTTTAGCTGCCCTGTAATGTTGAACTAACGTAATCAAATTATGCCGTCAGTAAGATAACATCATGTACAGTACTTTTCCTAGAACCAGTCAGTGACGGCCCTATTTCAAGCCTGAGCTCTGTTTCTGATCTTAATTCAATTGCATCCCAAATTTGGTTAAAGGGCCGACTGTATTCATGTGTGCGCGTTGAGTGTGTGTGTGTGGCTGGTGGTTAGTAAAGGGGGTAAAGAGCTGGTTGAACGTGCACCTCCCTCTCAGGGCTGATGTGTCTGTAGTAATCTTCTCAAGGGCTCATCAGGCCATTAGAGGGCCGGGAATGTACTTTGCCTAATCAAGCATGTTTAGTGAAACACCGGAGGAGATGCAGAGCGAGGACACGGCTGGCTGGGCAAGCCGGCCGAGACAGTGAGGCCTCATTCACACACATACACAGAGACACACGCGGCACTCAGGTCACAGCAGAGATGGAGACAGAGAGAGATAAAGAGAGGCAGAGATGAGGGGCCGGGCTGGTGGAGGGCTCCGTATCCTCAATACTAATGACCTGTTTCAGGGCGGAATGTGTAAAGAATACACTGTACTAATGTGCTGAGGCGGTAATGCAGTAACATCATGTTCGCCCGCATGACCTCCTCCTCTGTCCTTGCTTTCATAAATCTCTTTCACTGGCTTGTCTCATGCAGTAGCTCCAGCTCTGGCTGGGTACTGAACGTCGCTGCTGTTTTGGTACCAGCAGAAATGTGTTTGTGGCACTGAGTGTTGAAAACTGTCAGCTGTTAAATATTTGGTCTGATTTAAAATGTTGTTTACTTTTTTATGATCAAACAGTCCTTGATTTAAATTGAAATGTTGACAGCCTTTTTTCCAGAGGAAGTTCTCATGTGGTTGCTTGTGTTTATACATTGTCACTACTTTAGCTTTTGTTGTTAAGTGGAAAATAGGATTTGGAGAAAAAACGATAAAAGTGTTCTCCACTATGTATTGGTCTAAATATTGAAGCATTACAAACAAAACCCAGCCTTAGTATCTTTACATTCAACATTCAGTTACTGATTTTAGGCCACTTGTTGGCAGCAGAAACAAAGTGTACAGACAACACTGACATATTATCACCTTCTGAGGTGAAGTTCAGTATTCACTCTCTTTTAGCTCTGTTTTTGGTCTCCACCAACCCCTGAGGGAAATACCTGGCTTTTTAGCTGCAACATTTTTAAAGAAGTATTTCACTGCTGGACAGATGGTCTTTTTATAAAATTTGGCTGTGTATGCTGTTGAAAGACGCAAATACTTTTGATATTGGTACTACATGAGGAGAGAAAACAGGAAAGGGGCTGTGGCACTCGCTTTTGCTCAGGGGGTAGAAAAACTACAACTATCAGAATGCACTGCACCGCACTGGACCAATAAATGCTCCTGCTGGTAACGAGCTTGTCCATTTTAACCAGCTGGTAACAAATGATCTCAAATAACAGCTAAACAGTTTAAACAGAACATTTGATAAGCGTCTGATCGAAGTGTTTTCAGCCTCCATTTTAACAATACAGGAAACAGTATGGCGAACGCTTACTGTTCAAGAATTCTCATATTACAGCCAAACAGAGCACTAAAATTTTTTTCTGAAGACATTTAGGCGAGAAATAGGCAATACAATAACAGAATCTTGGTTCATTTTTGATCAGCACTGCCTAGTTTGACAGTTTGATCTGAGTTTGGTCTGCATTTGAGAGCAAGAGAGAGGGGATTGGGTCTTTTTCTCTCTCGATCCTCTTCTATACTCTTTGTATTTGTGGTGGTGGGCATACGAAAATGAGGAAGTACAGTCTGCAATTTGAGCAACAGCCCTAGAGCTGGGTGATGAGCATGGGGATCTGGGCACTGGTAAGATGGAGGGAAGTTTACCATAGTTCATTTGCACATAATACCCCTACTGTTACAGTATGATACAAAGCTGGTTGAGAATTGGCAAAGTATCCCTTTAACCATGTTCACCAGCTGATCAGCTAGTCACTAACTTTAACTGTCTGCTGTTTGGTGCCAACCAGGACGTGTACAGTGAAAACCAGCTGGTAGCTGAGGCTGATAACAACACTGATCAGTGCAGTGAGATCAAACACACCTAAACAACCAGCTAAAAGACGCTATAAAGCTCCTTACTGATGCTTTAAATTGAATAACATGGATATTTCAATCATATTTTGTATTTGTGGTCACAAAAACCAAAAGGTATAAACTTTTCAATCAATGCTGAGCCCTAGTTTTTTGTACACTGTGATATTTCTTGTGTGTGTGTACTGTGTACCTAACTAAGCAGATGCCATCTTCTACATTTTAGCCGTACTACTCTGTGTAAAGTGTGATGGTTTAAGTAGCACACACTGCTCCCACGCAGGGCTCCGACACTGATTAGTGAATGTCAAGCAAAGGGTAGCTGCACAACATTAATGGCTCAATAGAGAAAGAGAAAACAGAAGAAGGGTGAGAATGAGAGTAAATCTGATCAAAGCTGTTTTTTGTGCCCAATATGAGTACCACATTCATGGACACAAACCCAAAGAGACTCACACCCTCAAGCCCACAGACACAAAAACACACCACCACTAACACACCATGACCCAGATGAACTAAAGCTATCTCTGGATCTACATTTGAATCAAGAATGGATGAGAACAGACAAAAAAAAGAAAACATCAAAAGATCAGACAACGGAGTGAAACTCCACACCCAAGTACACCCATGCCCATCTGTTTTCTTTATCCCGCTTTTGTTGGGAAACACACTGAAAGGGATGAAGTCGCAAGGGATGACCATTGTGACAGTAAGCAGTGCCCCAACCCTGGCCTCGGCCCCAGCTCCAGCCCTCAGCTCCTCCCTTGTCCTGGCAAACCAGTGAATCACCAGAGCGGGTGAAGCACAAGAGATGCCCGGTCCTGGTTGGTACATCTCACATGACGGATGGAGCTGCTGTCCTCCTCATTGATATTCTGCTAGGCTGTGGAGCTGGGCTAGGTCCCTGACTCTTAACGGCTATTTGTTGCTGCAGTCTCCTCCTGCTTCTGGGGCACAAAGAGGCTCAGTGTCGGGCAGAAGAGGCTGAATGGAGCTCCCAAGCGGCCGGGCCTCACAGCCCCAGTCAGACAGCCAGACAGCCACAGCTCACATTCCCTCCTCCAAATGGACTGAGGAGCCCATAGGGGCCTCAGGTCAGGTCAGACAGACCCAGGCATACTGAGAGGCAGCTAGGGAGGGAAGAATGGAGGGGAGATATTGTTCCTTTTCCCAGCGGCCTGCATCTCCTGACATCTCTAAACTTCTGTTTGCTTTGCTGAGAAACAGTTACATTACAAAATATCAAATTAAATTGGATTTATCTTCTTCCTTCTGTTTCCTGCTTATTATTGCTTTCTTTCATGTCATGATGGCTCTGTCCAGCGCTGCTTCTGAGGTACTGGGAATCACAAAAACTATAATGGGAGTCTCAACCCTTCCCTAGCAACTGGTGAACCGCCCAAACCTCTGATTGGTAAACACAAAGAGACACATAAGAAAATCCATTTGTCTCCTTGTGATTGTTTATAAAAAGGGAAAATAATGTTAACACCCAACCTCCTCCGTACAGAAACTTTAGTTATATAGTTATACTTCACAGTTAAGACAGGACACTGGTTGGGGTTGTCGTGGCCACTCACATTCACACTTACACACAATCACATACACACACTGCATGATTCATTGAGAGTCACTGCCCTCTGGCACGGCTACAACAGTTTTAGTCTCATCTGAAATCCAAAGTAAAGCACATTTTTGTCTGCTGGATGCCACTGGCACAAAAAAATAAAAGCAGAAATTAAATTTCACACTCAAAGATCCATGGTGTCAAAACGGTGAACAAAATGGTGGAGGGAGACCTTTCACATTTGGCGCTGTAAGGGAAACTGTCATTATTTTTTTTTTATAATCTCCACACTCTGCTTTGAGAAGATTCCCTTTCCTTTGCACCCCTCTCTTTACCTTACTGTTTGTCCTGCAGTGTCAAAGTCAAGCTCTGTGGGTCGGACCACTTACAGAGCAGAGGCGTGCACCTCAGATTAAGAGCAGAGGAACGGAGACGTGAGGAGAGTTTGCTCCTCTTTTTCAACTCTCTCTTTGTCTCTCTCTTCAGTCAGCTGAATGACGTCAGAACATTGAATGACAGTGAGAGAGGACAGACAGGGTAAGGTTGGACCGGGACGGTGAGTCTGAGGGGTTGATTTATTCCAGTCTGCTGTTGGAGGGAATGGGTGTTCAGAGAGAGCTTGGTGCCAGGGTTCACGTACTTTGCCTCACTGGCCACTGGGGGTGCGCTCTCCCATGTTCTTCCCTAGAAGATGGCTGAAGTCAGCCAGTTCTCCTAGCCCTCGGGGCCCATGCATATCAGGCCTGATGAGGCCCTGGCGCTGGGGGTGATATGGCACTCCATTGTTGCTGTTGTAGTTGAGTGCCTCGTGACTCCAGCGAGGCTCCCCGTAGTCCATGTGGGGAGTGGGAGCAGACACCACCCTCCGTCGGTCGGGGGAGTCCTGCGGCGTGGCGGGGTAGATGTATTCTCCCGCTGAGTTCCTCATGGTGCCGCTGGGACGACTGCCACCGTGCTCCCCTCTCTGGGTGGCTAGGATCAGGTAGCGCTGGCGCTCTGTGTGTGGGGGCAGCACGACCTCCCCTGGGTCCTCTATCCGCACCATCCCTCCACCCCCTCCACCGCCATGCAGGAACTTGGAACTCAGGTAGATGACAGAGTTGTTGGGGCAGGGAGTCCCTACGGCGGTGAGGAAGGTCTGGCTCTGGTCCCAGTCAGTGTCTGGGAGACGCATGGCCCGTTTCTGCTGCAGCGGTGTCTGCTCCGGGGTAGGCAGCAATCCTGGGTCCATTTCTCCTTTAGGCCAGCCGTTGGGCGTGACGAAGGGGTTGTCCGCCTGTGAACGACGCCTCTCACCGCCGCTGGTTCTTGTTACACTCATTACTGACCCGCTGCGGCCCTGCCCCAGCATGCTCTGCTCTTTGTCACTTTTGCGGCGGGCGCCGTTAGCTCCAGAGCCTCTGGAGTGGCGGTGGCGATGACTCATGATCCAGCACACGGTGAGGCCAGAGAGGACGGCTCCTGTTGCGAAGGCTGAAACAGCAGACACCACCAGCAGGTTTACAGACACCAGACCATCAGGCTCCTCGATGAAACTCTCTTGGAGCAGCATCCCTATAAGGAGAGAGATAAAATCACAGCATTAAGTCGATCAGTTAACTGGTAGAAACAGCGTCAGTATTTCCTGTATTAAACATGTGGGAGTTAACAAACAGCGAGACAAAATGGCCTATTTTCTCCCTCTCCTCTGTGGGTGGGAATGGTCATATGCTTTCCAGCCAAGGTAGCTCTCACTAATTGCCTTCATTACGTAAAGTGGATGGTGATTTTAATGGCTGTAATAACTGTCTTCCTGATTGAGAAAGCTCTCAACCCTAACATGTTTCACAACATTAGCTTTATGGGGAGAGATGCCAAGTCTGGCATTAATGGTGAATATTATAGTTTTCTTCTTATACACCGTAGAAATCTTTTATACTTCCCATCTAGATGCTTGCGTCATGTGAACTACTTGTGACTTGCAAGTTGTTTGATTTAAAACAGTAGATATGCAAAGTGCCTTAATAATGCTCGGCCTTACAGGGACTTAAGTCCTGGGCGCTGGGACTCTAAGGGCCTCACAAGACATACATATATATTAGAAATGACAATATTACACATAAACAACATTGGGCCAGAGAAGTCATCAGGTTTCTCATGCATGTGCAGAACAAAATAAATCAGTGTTTTGTAATTCCTTAAATCACAAATGGGGTAGCTGTAGCAGTGTAAGTGGGCTGTATGCTCAGGAAGAGGGAAGAACAGGCAGACGGAGAAGACCACAAGTCAGTAAAAGACCCCTCTGCTGCAGTGGAAGAGGACAAAAGACTGTGTGCTGAGGTGGGGGGAAGACAAAGAGTGGCGCCAACAACCGGAGATAGGATGTTTGCAGGTTTTTAATTAAAAAGACAGATCTTCTTGCAGGGTTCCCACAGCTTAAGACAAGTCAGATTTAAGACTTTTAAACACCCTTTTTAATGCCACTTGGGATGAAATCTAAGACCAATCACCATAATTCAAGAAAAAAATATAATTTTCATCAGTTACTGAGGGTTTAGGACAATTTTACCAAAATGTTTGCTGTAACATAAAACATGACTTTTTTGTCTTATGGCTGAGACGAGGAACAGAACTCGGAGATACCTGGCATTTGTGGGCGACTTTCTTGGCAATTTTGTTTTCCTCACTCTGTATGTGGGTGTGTGTCTACTGCCATGATTCCCTTTGTGCCGAGTTTGAAAAACTTTTTGCATACAATACACAGACCCTTGTATGCAAGGGTCAGAAATGCCACAAAATCTTGGTTAAATAGCCAATTTTTGTTGAACTGTCACTCCCTCATGCTGTCCAGGGTACAGTGACAGCTAGCTAGCAGACAGTGGATTCTCTGCTCTGCTCTCAGATACCAGCTGGAAACTCAATATGAGTGTTGCTGGTCTACTATCCTGATCTACATGATTGATTAATTTAATGCCTTTTAAGACTTAAAGGATCTGAAGGAACCCTGTTTTATTTTGCCGCTGTGCACATAAGCTTACCTGGCCGATAACCTCACTTTGTCTTGACTTATTGTTGAGGTATCATCTTATATTGATGAGTTTAATATTCTGTTTACTGATAAGAAGGGAGCTCCATTTGCAACTTGTCACTGGTCTGGGGTTCTGAATTAATTTTGCGGTGGCATATTGTAAAGGGAGGGAAGGGCATCCAAAACATCCATAGCCCCAGAGCCGAAAGTAATATTAAGGTGCCTGTGTTCATGTGATTATCCATTATGCTTATACAAAACACCTCTGGATACTTCTCGGTTGAGGATGTAAGGAGTCACCTGAACTTGTTTTCTGTGCTGCAAATGTATAAAAAAGAAGCTTGTACTCCGTTTTGTCCAAATAAATATGCTGTTATTTCTCCCCTGTTGCATCTTTATGCCACAGTCTTTGCAAAGATGAACATAAGGCATCATGTTTATAGATAAAGGGTAAAATATCAGCAGACAAGACCATGAATTTCTGCATTTCTTTTGTGTAGGAACATTAGATGAACCCCCTCCGAGAGAAGTGTTTATGAATTATTGAAGATATGAATACAGCTAGACCACAGCACGGGCTGCCATGGATCAATTAGGAAAATGCCAGAAGAAAAGTTGTTCTTTGCAGCGTGAGCTCCTGGGACCAACACCAACGAATACAATGAAATTGTGCCAAGGGAAGCAGATTGGAGAGAAACAGATGAAGGAAAGAGGAGGGTGTTACAGGGAGAGAGAAAGAGAGAGAAAGAGCGAGGGAGAGTTTGCCTAAAGCGAACTGGAACATTTGGGGCCTTAGACAAACATAGTAATAGTTGTTAAATTACAGCACCGATCGTGGCAGAGGGAGGACTGCCTCCACAAGGACAGCGAAATAAATCCTTTCTCACACAAAACAAATGGATGTCATTAATAGACATTGGAAGCCACTTACTCACTTACACACAGCACAGAAAAGGAGAAAGAATGAACATACAGAGAAACAAACATACTTTTACTGCCTGACAAATTCATTTTTAATGGGGACAAATGGATCTGGTTGTGGTGCAAATACTCCAGCATGAGACAGCCTGGTGGTTAATTAATGTGGCCTGTGGCTTGGTATAATAAAGTGTTACTCTACACATTGACATTAAGCCGGGGAATGGCAGCTAAAACACTGTGAGACACTGCTGAGCTGCTGCGCCGTGCCGGAGGTGCGCTTGCACACATTAAAGGAGCATTTCACCACAAAACACTGTAAAAATTATTTCTACTCTCACCCACAGTGACATGTAATATGACACACTTACTAAAGAAAAACCTCAGACTTTGTTTTTAGTGCTTTCCTGCTGTGAGAGGCTGGCAGGTCTGCTTTAGAGAAAATAGTTCACAATAAAAAAAAAATGGCACATTTATTCCTCTGCAAGGCCATGACTCAAAGCCTTTCCAAAGACACGAGTACAGTGACTTTATTATGTGCAAAAAGAGAGAGGGACATGGACCAGGAAACATCTGGTAACAAGACCAACAGCTTACTAGCATCTCCATCAAGCTGCACTTAGACAGCTAAATAGGGCTGTGTATTGGCAAGAACTTGCCAATATGATATGTATCACGATACAGGGGATTCGATTTTATATATCTGCTGTTTGGGGTTTCCAAGAACATACAAGTTGCAACACTGCATCAAAGAGCAATTCAATCCTTCCTGGGAGTCCATAAATTAACTCAAGTTTTGGCAATTAGTGGAGATATGGGATGGTAACCTCCAAACATCAGAACATTAATGTCAAATGCTTCGGCTTTGGAATTGACGTGTGAAGATGTCCGATCAGAGACTCATTAAAAACAAATTTAATTGGGACATCTTCCATGGTCTTCCCTAGGGTAATAAGTTAAAATCCTTATTTGATTTGAACAACTTAATTTATTTTCCAGAACAGGTTACTCTGTGTTATTTAGGAGATGAGGAGTAAAATGTTTAGATAAAAATGGTCTGTTGATATTTGGTGTGAACCAAAACTACGAACTTACTGCCTCATAAAGAAAAGCAACAGCGTGGAACCTTATGTGAAGTATAATCTCAACAAAAGATCACTATGTGCTCAGTTACGCTCAAGAACATTACCACTGGCCTAAGAGACTGGGAGGTTTAACACGACCCCAGAGGAGGACAAACTTTTTTTTGTTGTGTAACTTGTAACTGTTGTGGTAAAGTTCAGAGAGAGGTTTATTTTTTGTTTTACTGTCCTGTATACGAAGACATACCAGATGTACTTTTCAGTAAAATGACCTCTATTCATGTTGATTTATTTTTGGTTGTATGACCATGAAAAATTCGAGTTTGTTTCCTAGGGGGAATCTTTTTTGTGGCAGAGTTTCTTTGCTGGTTCTGGGATAGAAGGCAGAGTATTTTGTTTGAGGACTGAGCAGTAAACTAACGTGTACTTTGGACTGATCAATGCGACATTGTTGTAATGGCATCTTGTAAACCCATGAGGTTTGGGCCTGTGTTTGTGTGCATGACACAAAATAAAGAATCATCATCACAACATTTTGCAGACATTGGGTTTTGCTCTCCACACCTTGGCAGAGACTTTTGGAATATTTCGGATTTTGGTTACTTAACAACACAACTTAAAACCACCAAAATATCAATGCCATCTGTCGTCAGTATTCTATGTCAAATTGATGTTGGCGTTAAACGTCCTAGAATTGAATTTTGGTCACCCAATGTCACAACCTAAGTTCAACCAAATAACATCTAACGACGTTGGTGGTCAGCTGGGAAAATGAACTGCTGCCACCAATCTTTGCATGTAAAAAAATCAAAAGTGTTTTTGAGAATCAGTACAGTATCACAAGACATAATATCCTGATACTCCAGATACTCCCAGATCCTGATATCTTGTACCAATGTTTTCTTACACCCCCAATGCTAAATGCTAACATCAGCATGCTGCATGCTCACAATGGTAATGCTAACAGGTTGAAGATACAGTAATACTTAGCATGTTAGCGTTCTAATATTTGTTAATTAGTAACATACACAAAGTAAAGCTGAGGTTGATGGGACTGTCATGGTTTTGCAGGTCATAAACCAAAGTATTGGATAAATAACATTATGACCTGATGGTGGTGCTGCTAAATTAAACCAAAATATCACCAAAGTCTTACAATCCTGAGAGAGACTGAGTCAGTTTTCATGGGAATCCATCCAACAGTTATCAAGACATTTCACTCAAAACCCAACCCAACCCCAAATGTCAACCTCGTGATGGCACGAGAGGAAAAGGCAAGGGATTGACGAACTCAATATAGTTCGTCATCTGAGGAGTGTTAGTACTAAATTTCATGGCAATCTGTTATCGTGATATTTCAATGTGGACTGGAGTCCTGCACAGGTCTGATTTTCAAGACCTGCTCCTGAACTATAACTGTGATGTGCAGTAGTGCGCCTGCCCCGCCATCTACACATATGACCCATTGGTTCCACAATCTGACACCAGATCCATGGTGCGAACCCGAAATGCAATCCCTATAATAACCATACGCCTTTCAAGTTATTCGGTTAGGGAGCTGTGATTATTTTGGGACATTTCATACATGTGAAACTATGATGATGTATTTTAAAACAAAGGTAATTCAGGAAATACGGTTCCAATACGGTTGCTTATTTTTGTATTGATGTGCCTGTTGGTAACGCACTCGACTGAAGTGGCTCCAATATTCCAGTTGGTGCGAAACACAGAGCGGACACACAAAGTCAGTGGTTGGACGATTTAAGAGTTAAAACATTAAATTATTATTAACTAAATCCCATAAATGAAAAGAAGACAAAACGCCATCCGAGAATCACCTTTTTTTATGGGTCACCCACAGATACCAAACCCACTGTAAGACTCTGATGTAGACAAAAGAAGTGGACTTACGTAATCAGAGACAATAAGACAATTAAGGTAATATCAAAAGGCAAAGTACTGTATAGACTCAATAATGACCTAAACAATAACGTTTAAAGGGAGAGTAACCTTGTCTGTGTTTTCTTTTGATTTATTCAGACAGTTGGTTCATTGCCAGATTGTATAACTTTACAGCTTTGGCCTTAAAGCAAACCTTCAGGCTTAACAGTCCAGATGACAGATGACCAGAATTATACTAAACCATCCATCCATCCCGTGTCACTTATAGTTTCCTCTGATAGCCTGGACATTAAATCCTCGACTCTATCAATGCCAGTCCATACCCTCAACAAGTTTGCAGTTTCCATTGACGGAACCCTGGCATTAATCAACTGGCCTTGTTGGTCAATCAATGTCCTTTTCAGCACTAATTAGTCCTTTATCACCAATCCAATAAGCTCAGCGATACACGTGGACACAGGCCTTAGTTTCAGCCTGATAATTATATGACATGCACAGTTCAGTTCAGTTCAGCACCAGACAAATCCTCCTGAATAACCGGAGATCACATTTCATAAGCGGGATTGTGCTCGGTCTTTAAGCCTACTTGTTTTTAATTTTTTTGTTTGCTTGATGGCACACCCTCTTCCGTCCTCATTTCATTTTAACTTTGTTTTTTTTTCTTTCCTCTGCCTCTTCCATTAGTTTATCACTGCTTCTGACTATTAATTTTGGAATAATATATTTGGTTGCAACATTTTGATCTAAGATGGAGTTTTAAAAAAAATAATCTAACATTCTGCTGAAGTAGGTCCTTGCATGTGGCTGAAGTTAGGCATTTGAAAGTGTTTATTTAAAAGAGTATTAAGGTTTATTTGGGAGGTTAGTTTTGACCAATGGTATGTGCAAACACGATTGCTCAATATCTCCAAATTGCTCCGGGCACGGATGGCAGCTCATAATTTGGATCTCACGACGTGTTTCTTGATGCTGTCACGCAGCCAAGTCATTGTTACATTTATGTACTCATTTAAGCACCCGTGTTCTTCTATGTTTATATTGAATTTGGCATTTGTTCAGTGGGACTTCTTTTCTCCTTGAGCACATTGTTGGCATCTTTGTTGCAGCAGCCTAAACAAAGCCTCGACTCTTGCTGTATTTATTTTCATGTTTCAGGCCAATATTCAATTTGGAAAGACTGCCAGTTTCAATTACATTATCTCTCCTCTCCTCCGTAAAAAGGGTGTTTGTGGGGGCAACACATGCGATACAAAGAAAGGCATTTGGAGGTTAGCAGCATGTTCATTTACAGTGTCCACACACACACACGCACACACCGGAGGAGTCTGAAAAGTCAAGTAATGAATTGATTCATTGCTGCATTTTTTTTTTAAATAAACCGCAGCCTTGATGACTTTGTAAACAAAAATGGAGCGCTGCAACCACACAAAGCTCAGAACAAGGCGGCAACATAACAGGGTAAAACCGCAAATCTCCTCTCTCACACACACATCACATCTGGAATTGTTCTCGCTTCACTCAACTGCAGAGGTTGTAGATATTTCTTTAACATTTACCTCAACTGTGGTCAGGGGTTGCTGTGTGGCACTTCAGATTAAATTCTGCACGGTGCAATAATACTGCTGTCATCCTCATGCAGAAGGAGAGGTCTTGACAAGTGTGTGTGTGTGTGTGTGTGTGTGTGTGTGTGTGTGTGTGTCTTTCTGTGTGTGAAGCTGTAGGACAGAGACAGGCTGGTCTCCTCATGCTCAATACGCTTCCTCAACTCCATTCCTCTTTGACACGGACACTCAGATATGTTAATTACTATGTGAATTTCTTTTTCCCCCCACATATGTCTGTCTTTCTTCCATGCACAACATGTAGATGAAAAGTCTTTAGCCAGTGGCTATAAGCTGAAACAGCCGGTGAAAATGAAAGGGTGAGATTTGGTTGTATGTGTGTGTGTGTGTGTTTGTGTGACAGCAGGCAGGTTTCTCTGCATCCTACAGAGAGGTGACAGTAGAGGCAGCAGCTTGTGCACTCTCCCTTCCCTTCAACTCCTTCTCTCCTCTTCCAATCCCGCTCACTTATTAAAGCTTAATAGAAGCCAACGGGCCTGCCTGTCAGGCTGACGCACACTGAGCTGCTTGTCTCGAGGCTTCCAGCTCCAATTACAGCGTAACAATGAGAGGAGAGGAGAAGGGAGGAGAGGAGAGGACAGGAGAGCTGAGGAGAGGACAGGGGAAGAGAGGAAAGGAGGGGAAAAGAGAGGAGAGGAGAAGAAAGGAGAGGTGAAGGGAGGAGAGGAGAGCAGAGCCAAGGAGAAAGAGAGGAGAGGAGAAGGAAGGGAAAGGGAGGAGAGGAGGGTAGAGCAGAGCTGAGGAGAGCAGAGGGTAGGGTAGGGAAGGAGAGGAGAGGAGAGGAGAGGGTAAGGTAGGGAGGGTAGGGTAGGAGAGGAGAGCTGAGGAGAGCAGGGCCGAGGGGAGAAAAGGGTAGGGTAAGGTAGGGTATGGGAGGAGAGGAGATGAGGAGAGGGGGCCAGAGGAGAGGAGAGGGGATGAGAGGAAAGAAGAGGGGATGAGCGGAGAGGAGAGGAGAAGAAAAATGAGGAAAGAAGAGGGGAGGAGAAGAAAGGAAAGAAAATGAGAGGCAAGGAGAGGAAAGACAAGTAGAGGAGTGAGGAGGAGGAGGACGTCATATGGGTTGACAAAAAGGGAGAAGTGAGGAGAAAAGAGGACATGAGACGGAGTAGGAGTTGAAACAAAAAGAGGAGAAGATGGGAGGAGGAGGAGACAGCTGAAGAAAACAACAGAGAGGAGAGGAGGGCATGAGTGGGGATTAAATAGGTGAAAAGGAGACAGAGAAAGGGAAGAGGAGGAGGGGAGTTTGGAGGAGAGAAGATATCTGTTGTTGAAAGCAACACTGAGAGGATATTTGGGTACAATGCATAAAACCATCTACACATATGTTTGCTGCAGTTAACTGTGAAATTCAAAGTACAAAGGAGCTTGCCTGAGTTTCAATTTTTCTTTGGTATTCAATTTCCTTTGTCTCTACCCCGCAGTCGTCTGCTCCTTCACACCCCGTATCGTCCTTCCCTCCCGCCAATCCTCTTGTTAGCTGTTAATCCTCTCTCCATATCACTCTCTCTTACCCACCACTCCTTTGATCACCAGGGGTGGCGGCATGATGGGAGTAATGGCTTAAAATTTCAAGAGAGAAGTAAAGAAACTTTTACTCGCACACTTTCAAATCAAGGTCGTTGCCGCACGATCAATTTTAATATCTGCACGACAGAGTGATGTTTCCGTCTCACGGCGACCGTGACAGCTGTGGTCATGTTAGTCTGAGTGACTTTTTAAAATTTTCCCTCATGTCCCATGCTCTCATTTCTCCCCTCCATTCTGCCGGTGAGTTAGGGAAATTAATGAAAATCCCTGTTAGCTCCATGCCAGTTGTTAAACATTTCCCTTGATTAGAACACTGGCAGGAGACTCTGTATCTGCTCGGCCCATGCTCAGGGTTTGGCGGCGCTTTCCACAATGGCCTTGTGAACATGTGTGCGTGAGATAAAGACAGTGAGTCAGATGAAGGGTAAGGAGGATGAATTTTAACCAAGCATCTCTGATGTTGATGTTAATTTGAAGCGACCAAATGATAATTGTGGTTTATTACAACTTGAGTCTAATTTTCATAGTTTTGGCCATCACTTCTATCAGGTATGATAGCACTGTACTCAACAGAGTAATTGCTGAAATCTGGGAACATTGTAGCATCACTATAATGAAGTCTGGTGAGAAACACGAGCACTCAGACAAGAGGTTTCCAACTTGGAGGTCATGTTCCCTGCAAGATGAATCTGAGGGGTGAGGGGATATTCAACATGTTAAATTAAACATATTTCCATTACCCAAATTTGCCTTTTTAAGAAATCTATTTTTCTTCTTTTGAACAACAGCTGTATTTCAGAGTTTTACCTCCTCATGCCTCTTAAAAAATTAAACAATGTGAAGGGAACATCAGTCTTTGGTGCAACTATTTACAGCTCATAATAATATGCAGCTTGTGAGGAGGCGTGGAGGTGCACTGCTTGCCTGTGAAGTGTCTGATTTTGATTTGATTTGATAAATTAAAATACAGTACACTAATGTGCATACAGCACTAAAACTCATCAAGATACTGCAATAAGGTCATATGACATATTTCCATTGTGGCTCTGAAGTCAAGGCTACAGGCAGACAGGAGTAGGGAATGACGTGTATATGCTGCTAATATACACACACAGAAATGATGGAGAAGAAATACTGATGGACATGTTTTATAAAGATAAGTACATTTGTGTTAGAGGTTCAGAAAATGTTGAAAGGGCTCATCTGTAAATTGGGAAAGATTATATTTCAATTGAAGATATTGAGAACCCTTTTATTACCAAAGACGTTTCTGGGAAGTTCATTTTTTAATCACTTTATTTCAAATAAAAATAGGTTGTCTAATCCTTTAGTACTCAGCTGACTCAGAAACCAGCCCAAAAACTCTGACATGTCTTGGAAAGGATGTTTCACTATAGTAGCTTATTCAGCATCCATTTTTTCCAGCTAAAACTACTGAGAAATGGGCAGATTTTATTTCATTTGGGATTTAATTCCTCCCCTTCCCCTCATTAAGAGAAATGTGCTTCTCCCTAATTTACTTTTTAGATTGGGTCGTGTCAGATTAAATACACCAGCCTGCGTGTTCAGACTATGCGAGTCCTGAACATATTGAAAATAGCCGGTAAAATAATTTAGACATAGGCCTTGGAAAATCTTTAGTTTAAGTGTTGAGTTCTACTTTCATTAGGGAGCCAGTTCCGGTCCCTAAAATGGTTTGATATGCGGTCTCAGACAGCGGGATTTATAGTTGTGCGCAGACCCTACGCCGTAGCCTATGCACGTGGCCTAGGCCATTGTGAGCATTTATACTTGTGCGGTGGTGTGTCTGTGTCACTGCAGTTATACCTCCAAAACACTAGTCGGTGGCAGAGTTTCTGTGAAGTGTTGTAAAGTTTAGTTGATTCAAAACACACCCAAAACACACTTTAAACATGGCTTAATAGAGACAATTTCAAACACAAGTACACAAATCGGCTTCATTATAACTCACAGCATTCACAGACAAACACTTGTCTTTATCTGGACACATTTCCCACAAATACAACATGCTGATGTATTTAGCACAAGCCTATGGCATTTTACACTGTATTAATTAGCCTAGCAGCGAGCGATCTTCTCCTCTTTCCATATAAAACCAGGGACAACAGCAACATTTAACAAAGGTAACGCCACATAATTTGGCTCCATTACAACTCACAAGGTTCACTGACAAAACAACTGTCTTACACTAAACACGTTTTTCAAACAAATATAAGATGCTAACGTTATTAGCACAAGCCTATGGCATTTTACATTGTATAAATTAGCCTAATTTATACAATGTTAAATGCCATAGGGAATTTATACTTCTGTGTTGAATTTACACTTATATACCAAAAAGGTTGGGAGCCAACAAAAGTAAATGCACCTAAGATGAAGTTCATAATTCCTCATTACACACTATGGGTTTGTGTGTTCACAAGAAGTTTGACAAGAGAGGTAGAGTTGAACCAGAAAATAAGTTTGCTAGTTGCACAGTACAGCTGACAGGAAATTAATTAACTGTGTGCCTTTGTTTTCTCTGCCAAAAATGTTTGTCCAACCTGGGGCTTTCTTTTAAACCTGTATGGTTGTTGGACTTACCTTGTTAATTGTCTCATTGGACTTCTTGCGATGGTGTTGTGCTCTCAGATCTCAGCAATTAGCTCGGCAATTAAAACTGCTCCTTAAAATCCAACACTAAAAAATAAAGTTTACCACATCCTTATTTTGCACTTCGAAAACCGAGCTGTGTGGAGGTGAGAGAACGAGCAGGATTTGAATTTATCTCTTTTTTTTGACTCCTTATACAACTATTTCTGTCACTTCTCACACGTACAAACAAGTGCAAGACTCTGAATGCCTTCTAGGAGAGGCTGTTGTATGAACTAGTTCTTTCATAGCATCACTCAACCCTTATTATCAATGACTGTGATGACCAAAACTACCAAAATAATACCCATGTTGTAATAAACTAAAATTATTCTTAAAAAAAGAAAAAAAGAAAAATAGATGCATATCAATATCACCCAAACACATAATAGCATCTGAAAGCCTGTTTCACCTGCTTACTTACTACACTGGTTTCTTATTACTGTGTGGAGGTGTCAGCTAATTTAAATGTTAACAAATTAATTTGGGAACCATTTGAGGCTTCAGTTCGATAAGTTTCTTAATCAAAAGCCAGACAGGGGAACTTTTATGCAGTTTGAGAACTGGGATACATGTATTGGAACCACAGCACATCAAAACAGAACAAAGAGACTTCACAGCATCCCGGTGGACCTGTCGATGCCACGAGCACACACTTCTGAGCTTGATAGGTTACGACTGTGTCAGCGTATAGCCACTGATCTGAGGGGCTTTCATCTCCAGAATCCACCATTTCTCTGCATGTTAATGTGTTTATGCACGCACTGATGGCAGGGATGCACGTGGCAAAGCATGTGCGCCAGGGTGTGAATAAGTGTGTATAGATGTATGAATATGTGTGTGTGTTAATAATCGAGTGTGCGTTGCCTGCACCCATGGCTCAGTGATTTTGCTCATTATCCTACTCTCCTTTTCCTCTGTTGTAAGACTGCAGGCACTATTTTGTTTCGTGTTTTTTAGCACGTCTTCCCCTTCCTGCTGTCTTACTCCTGTTTTTTACCCCATTACTTCTATTTCCGCAGATATTTTCTATATCTCACCCCTTCTTGCCACAACTGCATCTCTCTCTGTTTCTCTTTCTCACACACATACAGTACACCTCACGCTGCGAGCTGTGAGGCGAACACCGACATGTGCTCGAGGATGGAGAGAAACTGAGAAAGAATTAAAACGCTTTAAAAAGAAGCAGGAGCGCCATGGAGCTCCTTACTCGGACTAAACCTCGCTTGCTCGTAAACTGTATTTACTCTCAGGATGATTGTAAAACCATTTACGGTCCCTCCCTGACAGCGTTTTCAGAGCGCGGCTGCTGTTGGGGGAGTTGTGCATGACTCCCTGGTTAAAAAAAAGAAAAATACATTCAAAAATAAAGGAAAAATCCCAACCTCAGCTCCAGAGGGCTAGTCAGACGTGCCCAACTGATCAATATGTTAAAACATTTATGCGCAACAACCATGTGTTTGCAATTAAAATTCCATAAAATCTCCACCAAAAACCTGCTCCTAATAGATTCAGTTCGTCTGCTGGGTCTATTAGTGAGGGCAGATCAGGCTTTTGGCTAGCTCAGAATCAGGGATTGTGATGATGACTACATAATTACATACCTGCACAACTCTCTGCTGCCTATACATTCCTGTCTTTCATCTCTAGCTAACCAGTGTGTGTTAATTTTTAACTTCCACCCTTCCCTCATATTGGTTTCTTGCTCCCTTTCCGTGCTCATAGAAAAATCTCTGCTTGGAGTAAATGAGGTAAGTCTAGAGTTGCTATTGGGGGTGAGAGCTGCGTGTTAAAATCATCAGGTTGGGGGGGGGGGGGCTGACTGACTCCCTCCTGCTGCCATGTAATCAAAAGCTACAGGACGTTTTTTTTTTTTGTTGCGCCATAAAGGCTTTTTCACAGCCTCTGCACACGTGTTGCTGTCAGGAATGTTACTCAATGAATTTGTGGATTCAATTAAATCAGGAGACCTTGTTTTCCCAATCTGGTCAACCTTTAGTGAGAGGCAGCTTAACAAGGGCGAGTCTGTTAGCAGTTTCAGCTGCATCCAATTCAAACGAAGCAACTGGGCTGTGGCGGACACTGTGGTGAAATAAATTGTTTTCCAGAGAGTTTCATACGCATGAGAGTGCATATGTGTATACATGTCTCTCACTAAGATCAATTTTTATTCTTTTCCTCTATATACTATAACTTACGGAGCTGGCTGTGCTTTCGTTTGGTAATTGATATGCTCATTTTAGGTGCAAAGCCAAAAGCAAACCGTGGAGAGCAATAATAAATATTCACAAACATGTCACAGGCGATAAATTGGAGAGCAGGTCCGCATAGCATTAGTCTAACTATCTGCCCCGAGGGCTCATATCTCTCAGTCCCAAATCATGGACCAGGCAATTTTAACTTAATCTTTCTCACATGCTACACTCATATATCACGTCAGAGCTGTGTTCGGTGCTACACTGTGCGCCCACCAGCTGAAAACACATGCCAATTTGTTTTTATGTTAACTCCCAGAGCGCTGAAGTGCTGGACTCGTTCCTGATACAAATTTCTGAGGGTTTAACAGAATGATTAAAACATCAGGTCTCATGTCGGGGCTGCACGCCATCTGGGCAGCTGATTGAAACTACCCTCGCCCCATTCGTTCAGCCACCCGTCCGCTCTGTTAATTTACAGGCCGCCTTTAATGAAATGTCTGCGGCGTGACACGGGCCAAGGCCTTGCAGGTGGACGCGCCATCAGGACACATCCTGAGCTGAACGATCGCTCAGAATCACAGCACCTGTCAGCTGACCCGGACTAAAGAGAGTTTAAAGTGATCAATACGGAGGAGCTGCAACAAACTCACGCGTGGAAGAGATAGGAAGAGGCTGATGGACAGACTGAGCGAGACAGGGAGGCGGAGGGGAGAGACACAAAGCGAAACAGAGTCTGAGAGAGGTGACAAGGAAAGAAAGAGAGGGAGGAGACACATAAATGAAGTGAAAGCGGATGAGATTGAGACAGAAAGAGTGTGACAGAGAGAAACAGGGAGAGGAAGTGTGAAAAAAGCGCAGCAGTGTTATTGATGTGTTGCAGAAAGGAGGAAAAGTGTTGTTTGATGCAGGGAGTTAGGGGAACTCACCATGGTCGATTTCTGTCTGAATGATAGACACAAAAACAATCCCGAGTGGTGTGAGTGGAGAGTAGTTACAGTACTCCGGATGTCACGCTGCAGGACTCTCTGTTGAGGCATTACACAGTGCCTCCAGGTCCTGCCCACACTTTATTGGACAACTATTACTCAGCACTGGCCACAGACCTGCCCGAGGCCCTTATTCTTCATCAGCTCTCTCTCTGTATGTGTGTAGGTTCAGCCAAATTCCTTAAATGCCAGTGTGTGGTGTACAATTTTGAGATAGTGAGAAAAGCCGGTGGCTTCAGCTGGTGGTGGGAATCCTATGTGAAGCTGTGTGTGAAAAGGCTCCAGGTCGCCTCACACAATGTTTAATGTGCCGATCCGCTGTTTTCCCGCTTTTTAACTCTCTCTTTCTCACTCACACACACAGACACACAGACAACACACAGGTCCCTCCTTTATGAGGCTGGCAACTGTATCACACAAGACAACATATTAATCTAATTATATGCACACATACTGGTCTAGTCAGAGTGCTATGCTTTTGGGAGCAGCGACACAGACCTCCTGTCTATTTTTGTAAGCTAAAACCATTTTCCTCAGTGGAAAGGAAGCTTTTATTTACAGATGAGAAGCAATAAATTGTAAAGACAAAAAAGCCTCCAGGAAAATAGCATTTTAAGTCTTGTGTGTCATATATCCTTCAGGGATTCATACTTTGGGAGTTATCCTGGCCTTATATAAGTAGAGGAAATCTCCGCTTGTTGCTAGGTTAATTTATACAATGTAAAATGCCATGGGCTTGTGCTAATAACGTTAGCATGTTACATTTGTTTAGTGTACGACAGTTGTTTTGTCTTTGGACCTTGTGAGCTGTAATGGAGCCGAATTTTGTAATGTTTGTACCTTTAACCTTTGTTAAATGTTGCCGTTGTCCCTGGTTTTATATGAGAAGAGGAGAAGATCGCTAACTGCTAGGCTAATTTATACAATATAAAATGCCATAGGCTTGTGCTAATAACATTAGCATGTTGTATTTGTGGGGCAAATGTGTCCAGATAAAGACAAGGGTTTGTCTGTGAATGCTGCCAGTTATAGTGAAGCCGATTTGTGTACTTGTGTTTGAAATTGTCGCTATTAAGCCATGTTTAATGTCACCGGCTTTAAACTCTGCGTGTGAACCCTTACAGAGTTGTTGAGGTAACGTGAGTTGGCCATCTTGTGTGTTGTTAGGGTTACATGTGTCCAGGTGAGAATGGGTGTGAAGAAGACTGCATTGTAACTGATTGATAAGTGGTGTCGTATGCCAATTCATCTGTTTAACGATGGTCTTTCCAGTTTGATGTAGATGGCTTCTTTCATGCCTCTTTCAAACCAACTTTCTTCTCTGGCCAAGATGTGAAAATTGCTGTCCTCGAAAGAATGTCCACTGTCTTCAAGAAACTTAAGTCCAGTTACCTACGATATAGCACTTAGGACTAGTAGCTGTAACTGTTGAGTAAATGGAGTCAAGTAAAAGTACCTTTGTCTCTGAACAGCAGTTAAGTACAAGTATAGTAGTAGTAGGACTGCACTTAAATACAGTACTTGAGTAAACATACTCAGTTACTCTCCACAACTGCATCTCGCACCAAAGTGGAAGCTGTGATTACAAAACGAAGCTGAAACTGTGGTAATTTTTCCACCTGATTTGCCAAAATTAAAATGGATTTTTTTTCTACTTCTACTAATCTTTGCAATCAAGCAATCAAGGATTTGTGCTGTACAACCACAGTTTAATTTGACTGATCCAAAAAAGCGGCAGCACTAATACCAGACATTAAAGCCCTTGAAAACTTTTTTTTTTTTTCCCTGAAAGTTAAAGTTCACGGAAAAAAACATACTGAGGTATTATTAATTAAGAATGTACCTCTGAGAAAATCTGCTTCATCACAACTGTGTGTGTTGCTGGATCAGATTTGATTGACGGTGGCAAACAAACCACACAACTGTCATCACATTTTGATTAAAATGTGGCTAAGTACTGATGGGTGCAGGAAAATATGTGACATCTTGTTTCTCCATCTGAGCATGGAGGGAAAAAAAAAAACAATCCATAAATCTCTCGTATAAAAATAACTTGTTAGACTGACAGAAAAGTTTGTGTGTGTGCAAAACCCTGTCCCTCAGACTAAGAAGCTGATTGAAAAAACAGCTTGTCAGGGCCATTCAGTGCCGCATTTGTAATTTAAATACTAATATGATATTTATATTTAGTCATTTCAACAGTTTGGGCGATGAAATGTATTTTGGCTTTCTTCTTACCAATAAATCACACTCACTGTAACCTTGAATAAAGCCAGTTTTTCTGATTTATATAAGATTTAGGTAAGCAGTCAATATATTATTTTTAAATATAGAAATCTCCCCAGATTTATTTTGTTTATACAAAAACATTTTCATCACTCATAGGACTGTTGCATAATGGACAGTCGATTAGCATTTGCATTGCATCTCCTTATTTTTTCTTCAGTTTCATCTACCTGAAGCATTTTCTGAGCTGTCAAGCTCACTAGAGGACCTCGTCTGCTGTAAACAGCAGTGATCAGCTGCCTCTTACAGCATTAAAATACATCTTTTGGATGTGTGAGGACATAAAATTAAGGTGGATATTGGTTTAAA
Source organism: Epinephelus moara (assembly GCF_006386435.1). NCBI lineage: Eukaryota > Metazoa > Chordata > Actinopteri > Perciformes > Serranidae > Epinephelus > Epinephelus moara. The sequence continues at coordinate 14,498,085 of NC_065515.1, read as the reverse complement.
CTAGAGCTGTGATGATGAATCAATTTGTTGTCCACTACTAAATTAATTGTTAACTAATTTGATAATTGATTAATCACTTTGACTATGTTTTTTAAGAATAAAAGAAGTAAAAATGTAAACTGAATTTCTTTGGGTTGTGGACAAAACAAGAAGTCATATTAGGCTTTAGGAAACACTGATTGACATCTTTCAAAAATTTCTGACATTTTATAGACAATTAATTGAGAAAATAATCAACAGATTAATTGACAATGAAAATAATTGTTAGTTGCAGCCCTAGTTTGAACTCACATGCTTCCCTTTCAAGTTTGGTGAACATGGTCTTATTCCATGTAAAATGGTTCATCATACCTACAACTCTAAGGCTCAGTTGTCTGAGATCTATGACAGTATTTCACCTGCAATCTCTTGCAAACATCACAAACATGTTTTTGGCTTTGCCCACTCCTACATAATTATTGGACAGAGATTTTAAATACCCTATTGGAGATGACTGTGGAAAAATTAGAAACTAATGCTGTTATGCTGTGTTCACACTGTGAGCGACACAACAACAGTGTCCCCAGTTACATCATCGCCAAGTTGCCACTGAAGTGTTGCTCAAGCACTCATTAACATAATGATGTTGCCACGGGCTTGTGTGTGTCTGCTACCTGCCACAAAGCACTTTGACTGAACATCATCTAAAGCAGTGGTTCCCAACTGGTGGTCCAGGGTCCAAAAGTGGGTCATGGGCCCATTCTGAATGGACCACAAGTGACTTGCAGTGTGTATAGTTTTTTAAAACTTGAAGGGCTGTTGAAGTGACTAACACACAGCCACTTGACAGAGGCAGCAAACTAGCTTGACGACAAGGCCAAATGCTAGTATGACGCAGAAAATATTAGACTATGTGGACCTTGAACTAAAGACTAAGGAGAAATCTGGACCCCATGGCTGGACCAGTTGGGAACCACCGATCTAAAGTTTGTATCTGAACATAAAACATCAATGCTTATGATCAGTGTCTGAGCCCCATTTTAACATCACTTTTCGCTGCCCCATTGCATCCCTGTATGCACTGCAACACACAAAGCTAGCATAGCGTCAGCTAGCTGCGCTTAATAACACATTGCCATAGCTAATAACAAACCATGTGATCGGCTGATGCCTCACTGCGTCACAGGAGCATGAAAAAATTTGACGCTAGCTCAACTTTCGTTTGTAGCGTGTCGTGCCTGTCAGGTGTCAGTTTGAAGCTTCATGTCACTGACATCCATTAAAAATGAATTGTAGCCTTTTGCTGTGTCGCTTGCAGTATGAATGCAACATTAGGGGATTGTTTGGGATCTTCCCCTCTTTGCCGCCCCTCTCTGCATCCAAAAAAGATGTGTTCGCTTTTGTCGCCCTACTGGCTAGAAGAATAAAGCTCAGTGTAATTCAATCAGGAAGATTTTCTTTATGTTATATCCATTCACAATTCTCTCTCCATCCCACTCCCACTACTCACCAGTCAGCTGACTATGGGCGTTCCCTTTCCTGCTAAGCCAATCAAACTTTGCTACAATCTCCTTCAGCCATTCATGTTGCTGCCTCCAAACTTTAAATCTGTTCTCCTCTCTGCTCCTGTCAGCTGTCATTTTAGGCTGAAACATCGTGCCTTCCTCCACCCATTCACCTCCAGTCACCTTATCCAGAGCCCAGGACATGCTCATCAAAAGCCCACTCCTCTTCACATCTAGATTTTCAGCTTGCTCTTCATCTCATTATCACCACCAGGGTCTAGACTCCATAGAGATGGGTTCTCTAATCTGCTATGTGTTTACCACCCTCCTGGAATAGATGACATCATGATGGGGTCTAATCGCCAAAGACTTGTCTCATTGCTCACTTGTGTGCACATGTAAATAAATATTCTTCACTCTCAGAGTCTCTCCTGATTGAACAATATAGACCAACTGGAAATCAATAGTATCTCTGTCTCATACCCACCGGATAAGATACAGCTTTTATTTCTGTAACTGGAAAATATCAGACTTTCATGATGTGGTTTCTCCAATAAATCTGGAAAATTAAAGGGGATAATCTTCAAATTCATTAAGAGGATTAATTAATTTTTTATTAATTCCTGATTGGAGCAACTGCTGTGGTTCAAAGGTTGTTTCATTATTGTCTTTGTTGTGGCCTGGGTGATATGCTGCTGTTCTGACCATTAGTGTCAACAATGGACACAGATTACTTTTAGCTGACTTATGGGTTTGTGGTTGTGTTGTTTTAATTTTCTTAGTCTTCGTACTGTAAGCTGTTGTGAGGTTTAGCAATATGTCTGCTGTCACTTTTTAAAATTTCTTTGTGCAAAGGGAATATATACCTCTTTTATTACCACTTTTCTTTATAGGTGTTTTGATTACATTATTGTATGTTCATGCAAAACCCAATAAACAAAATTAAAATATCTGTTGGTGAAAAACTGAAAAAAAACAAACAAACAAGCAAACAAACATCTTGGAGTATCTGTAGACTCTAAAACCGTCACCGCCGGAAAAATTCACCTCAACTTTTTGAAAGATTGCAACCTTGCACACACACACAAACACATATATCACCACAGACCCGTGGCTCGCTGAGGGTCAGTTTATGTTTCTCAAGGCCCTCACTGAGGCTCCTGCTGTGCAGAAGGAGATGTGAGGAGCACAGGGAGGACTCAGAAGAAGAAGAAGTTAGATGAAAGAGCCGAAGCCCTTCAGGAGTCCTCGCACCTCGCCGAGCTTTCCAGAGGCTCAGCCTGCTATTCTTATCTTCTTAGAGTTCACTAAAAAAAATTCCCATCTCTACACCGAAAACTGCATATACGCCATACACTATTTCACTTCCCTCTTTTCCTCTGCAATGCTCGACTACACACACGCGTCAATTGATGTAAAGCGCATAGGTCCTCATATTTTCATCAGCCAAGGCTCAGTATTCACACAGGGGATCAGCTCTGTTCTTCAAGCCTCTCGGAAGCTCCTTGGGGTGGGAGAGATGTGTGAGTTAGAGCACAGTCTAGCGTCTGGGGATGCACAGCTACACACCACACTTCCTCTATCTCTACTTGTCTATTCGCCGTCTCCCTCTCCCTCACTGTGTCTTTGCCACTGGTGTCTGACTTGCAGGAGTGACAGCAGAGGGAGTTAGGAGAGGAGGAAGGACGACTGTGGCGTCAAGGTTACAGAGCCCTCTCTCTGTCTGAAAGAGGAGACCGCATCAAACAAAAAATGAACTACTGTGGCGAATGCTTCCTCCCCCTTCCTCCCTTTCTTCCTCGTTTCCTGTCTGTGTCTTTCTCTCTGTTGGGGTTCAGGCTACAGGGCAACACATTTATCATCAGCAGACTTGAGACCCTGTGCTTTAACTAGCTGCCATGTAAATACAAAGAACTGTGTTGGCTTTATGGGCCCCCCCTCCTAAGCCTCAACTCAGGCCCCTTTCCAAACCACAGCAATTAGAAGGGAACTAGATGAGACCGCGGCCGTAAATTTGCCAGCAAATTTTCTTTCCTGCACAAAGCTCCTCACAACATTACAACCACCGGGGAGAAAGACCGAGTCGGTCCTGGATTTGCGGCGATCGTCATCCACTCCAACATGACGCCACAACAAGGAATCTCCAATCCGCCGTCGCCTCATTGATGTTTCAGTGGACCTCAATTACTGAGTGATTGCATCCCGCTGTTCCACCAGTCAAAACACTGCCTTTCTTCAGGAAATATTTTCACAGCACCATAATTGCTTCCATCTGTAGCTACACTGTGGCAACACTAGCTATGTCATTACGGCTGAGTGAGTTCACAGCAAAAACGGGTGGCAAACGTGTACATGCAAGTGTGAACGTTTGTGTGTGTGTGTCGGTGAGGATTTGGATGCATGCACTCGTTGGAAAGCTGCTTTTTATCAACATGGAGGAAACAGAGATTTGAGAAAAGTGTTGAGTTGGAACAACGAGGGAATGTGATGAAGCAGGACGCGTCTCCTGTAGCAACAGCACCACACACACACACACACAAACACACACCCAGCCACACACTGCCTCCTTCTCCTATTTGATGGCTGGTTTAACAGCGTTGACTTTAGCTGATGAGCTGTCTGTGCAAACACAATTTGACTCGTTCCCCCAAAAGGCCTGCAAACAGCAAAATAAAATGAGGGAGTGTTTGGCTCATCGCTGCTGGGAGATTCGGGAGCTGTTGGGTCCCAGCAAAATAATTTGGATGTAAGAATCTTTTTCCTTCAGAGTTAAGAGACCCTCATGGCAAATTAAATGAGAGAAGTTGGATGTTTGACAGACCGTTTAGCCCACGTTTACGCTGGAACTGATCTTTCTGTCAGCAAGGGTCACGACCTGGAAAAACTGAAAGCCAGCCAATCGACACGTTGCGATAACCCGCCGTAAGTGGATCTGACATACTATAGCGTCTGTCGACGCCTGAACCAAATCCGACTCATTAAGCTGTTTACAGAAATGGTTTATATTACCTGTCACATGTGTGTTCACACATCCCTCGCCGCACACACTCAAACCCACACACACACACCAGAGCGGCTCAGAGTCAGTTAGGTGATTTCTGTCAGCAGGGTGCGTTCTGCTCAAACATCATTAAAACTGAATCCTGCATAAATCCAGCTGCAGTTTGTCACGCTGGCTGAGTTGTCCACTGTGAAGAGCTCTCTAATTTGGAGGGCACACAACTGCTCACACACAGACATTAATGGCTCTATTTTCCTGCAAGCAGAATCGCTAGTTCAAACTGTGGGCACAAGTGGGTGTGACCAGCTAATTTTTTGCAAATTTAGAGACCAGAGGCTCGATCGCAGTCGTGGCACAGCAGAGTGAAAAGTGAAAAAGAGGCTGAAACATAAATTAATACTTGATTAGTAGGAGGAATACAATATCAGTACATGGAGCAAGCTTCTCTAATGGCCAATAACAGCAGCTCTGACAGTTTCTTAACGGGCGAGGAAACGTCTTCAGGAGGTGCAGAATCCCAAATCACATGTTCCCTGCAGACCAAACATGTTTATCCAGCACTCTTAATACAGAGTGCAGTGCTATATTTTTGCACAGTTAAGATGGGACTCATTTCAAAGATTATGTAACCACTGTTCCTGCAGTGGCAAGTATACATACATTAATTAACTATAACTACAAAATGAAAGAATGTTTTGCTGCCTCTTCATCATTACTAGCGATGAAGAGGCAACTCTTGCTAATGGTTAGTTAGTAGGGGCGTAACAATACGTGTATTTGTACTGAACTGTTCGGTACAAGCTTTCAGCTTGGTATGCATTACAAACCAAACGATACGTTGAACTATCCTGTTACATTTGGGAAATAAAACATACAGCTGAAACTGGGTGAAATATTATGCTCTCGGTGCTACTGCGCTCAACAAGGCAGCCCACACAACAAATCTGTCTGCCCCTCCCATCCCCAAACCAAAACATTCTACTCCAGTGAGACATGCCTGAGGGTATGCTACTCTAAGGTAGCTCGTTATAAGATCATTGGTAACGCCATTACCAGAGCAGAAATAGAAGATTCTCCAGTAACGTACTGATCTGGCGTTTGAAACCACTTTGTGTTTGCTGTTTATTATGAGGACAGTGACCAGAAAGTGGTGGATAAAAAAACAATGGTACGCATTTGTTTTTATTCTCTATCTTGCACGTCATACGCTTTAGTTGGATTGGATCTTCAAATGTTTAAAAGTGTGCATGAACTTCAACCAGATTATGTAAACTGCAAATATTCTATGTTCTACCTTGGAGAAAAACAGTTTACTTTATTTTTGTTATTGGTATTTATGTGTTGATGCATATTTGTGTATAAATATGAATGCCTAACTCATGACGTGCCTAGCGCTTTCAAGAAGTTTTTAAAGTTTTCCTCAGACATTCATTTATATTCCACGAAGAAATCTTGGACTTTGATCTTTCATATTGTTGGACTTCACTTAATCCATATTCATTGAGATACAGAGGATCTTTGGAGCAACCTTTCTCCTTCAATACCATCCCCCTCTTTGTAAATTGTAGATTTCCAACAATTTTGTATCACTGCTTAATTTTGCAACTTTGATAAAGTATGCAATCTTGTTTTGATCTTTTTAAAGTATGATTATCAATTATAAATTGGGAAGGTATTTTCACAAGACATTTTGTCTTTTAATGTATTCTGCACAATATTCAAACTGTCTTTTTGCAAATAAACTAAAGTAGACTGTTATCAACAATCCCCTTGATAACACTACAATAAAAATGACTACTATACTTCCATCGAGTATTGTGTGTGCAGCCACAGCCTGATATTGCTTTTGCCTCTGTGCCGTAGAACTCTATTGCTCTCCAAAAACTATTAAAAACACAAGGAATTTTTGTAGTATTTTACTGGGTGACATACAGCACAGTTTTCCAACAGCTGAAACATTTAAAAAGGTGCTTGGAGATTTGAGTACAAAATGTACGAAGATCATTCATAAGAAAACAGCTTCTAAACTTCTAATAATCTAACTGAGCAGTACAAACATGGAGTCTGTGTTTGTAACAGTTTGTTACGCTGGTGTCCAAAAAGTGTGAGATGATTTTGCATCTATTTTGTTAGATCCCAGTGTGGTGTCAGAAAATTGAATAATTGATGAATGTACCCACACTGTTTGAGTGTAAATATGGGCATTGCATCACACACGCTCAGACTAGAGACTGCAGATGGAACAAACATATTATTCAAGCTGCTGTGTGACAGCTACAGGTGTTTAATCAAGTGAGGTGGAAGAGAGCTTTTACAGTTCATCATAAGAGCATTGAAATATTGCACTGAGAATTGCCTTGTGATGTGAGTTTGAAAAATGTCAAAGTTAAAGAGGTGAAACTCGAAATACATGAATGTTTTATAATTTTGGAGAGATCTGTGTGTGTGTGCCTGATACTAAAGCCTCGAAAATTGATCTCTGGGCATGTGTTTGCAATAAAATGTGGTCTTAGCAGGTGGAAACGCGCAGTTTCATGCCAGAACAGATGCGTCACTGCACCCCCCCTCGGCACAAGAGTGTTTGGACCCACAAAATTACAGAACAACAACGAAGTTAGCTTAACGCCTGAGAGAACGTAGGGCCCATAGGCTAAAAGACCCACACACACACACACACACACACACACATAATTGAACCCAGTTATTTCTCTGACCTCATCTCTTTCATCAAAGTGTCCCTCCCACAACACATCGTCTCAATTATACGACGGGCTTCCAAACTCTGCTTTGATCAGAGTGGGTTCAGAGGAACGGCATGTCTTTACATACTAATAGTTGGTATGTGTGTGTGTTTGAGGGAGTGGAGGATCTTTGTTTTCTAATAAATGCAAAGAAAGCCATGCATAACCGCAAGGCAATACCCTTAGCTACACTCCAAGTCGTCATATAGCTTCACATAACTTAACTGATCTCTCACTGTGGTCTTTTGACAGAACAGAAAATACATTTTATACCAGTGGTGTTATTATCAACTTTTTATGACAAATTACGCTGAATTTATGAGAAAAAATATGTTTTTCTCACAGGCCTCCATGGTGAAAGAAGAATAAAAAAACAGAGAAAATTCTTGATGAATTTGAGTTAAGTGGGACTGCGTTTAAAAACAGCAAAACTATATCAAAACATACATTCACTAACTTTTACACAACTTGTGCAGTATAATACAAGTCTCATTTATCCAGTTGTATGCTCAATACTTGGCAGACACATGCATTTTAAATACAACCTTACTATTTAAAACACTTCCACATACACAGTCTCAGGCATGGAGGAAAAGCGCACCAAGCAATGTATTCTCACACAAGGGTTCGATATCCTACGAATTAGCGACCCATGAATGATGTAACGTACTTAATGTTAAGTTACGGGGGGTTAGGTTTAGGCAAGTAAAGTAAAGTAACTGTAGTTAGGTGTAGGGAAAAAAAATGGTGACAATGATCCTTCAAATGATTTACAGTTTATTTAAAGTTCACAGGCCCCAAATGCGGGTCTCCTGGGGACAGTCCCGTATTTTTGCAACCCATCCATCACCCCAGCTGACCTCCTTACAGGATCGCTTTCTACTTCATACTTTACTCCTGTCAGTGCATTGGTCACCTGATTCCGACCTTCCCAAATATGTGGGGTTTACAGGAATTGCTGGCTCATGATTAAGTGGGATATGGACAAATTTTGGTGCATTACTTTTTGTAGAAAAAAGTACAAACATTGCATGACAAAATTTGAACTCTGCTTGTGCAGATATATTTATATATATATATATATATATATANAGATGTCAGAGTGGGCTGCCCATGACAGGCGCTCCGAGCGGTTGGGGGGTTCGGTGCCTTGCTCAGGGGCACCTCGGCAGTGCCCAGGAGGTGAACTGGCACCTCTCCAGCTACTAGTCCACGAACCCTCTGGTTCCCAACCCAAGTCCCTATGGACTGAGCTACTGCCGCCCCAATATAGATATACTTTATATAATTATGCTGTTGCGGCCCCCTATTACTTTCATTTACCAAGAATTTTCTCTTTCTTCGTTCACCATGGAAACAATTCAGATTCCCAGAAGACATAGTGCACTCTTAGGACATTGTGCTGGTATCAGTAACATTAAGACAAGTGGTTGTGCTAGAGCTGAAAGTGCCCTGGGAGGAGGGCATGAAGGAGGCCAGTGAGTATAAGAAGGGGAAATGTGCTGGTACTATTACTGATGATGCGTCCAAGTGGATCACTAGACATATGTATCTACCTTGCTGCCTCCTATTACTTTAATTTACCAAGATTTTTCTTTGTCTTGGTTCACCACAGAGGTAAGTAATTGATACACAAATTATCATTTTTTGTATTTCTTTAAGAGGAACTAAATGATACAAAAATAGATAAATAAATACTGGTGTGAAGTGAGGAGAAGGGCAGCAGCTCCGTGATATACGAAAAGAGAAGATTAAGAGGGTAGGAGGCAGGTGGTTCATGTCACCTCGACAGAGTTACAGCTTGGCCACAAGCCCACTGAGGAGGCCAGTGACAGCGCTGTGACACAGGAGACGCCGGTGGCACTCTCAGTCCATTTGTCACACCAGCCCGGCCTAGCACCCATGAAAACAGCCTCTCCTCTCACTTCCCCGCGCCTCCCACCATTCTCAAAGCTTTCATCCACCCTCACTCTCGTCTTTTCTCACTTTCCTATTTGATTACCCCACCACCTCGCCTTTCTCTCCTTCTCTGACCTCGCTCCTTCTGTCCTCTCTTTCGCTTTTCTGATTCACCCTTATGACTCCGCACTTCTGATCCTCTGAACCGTTTCACCCTTTCCATCCTCAAAGTTTGCCTTCTTCCTATGATCTCTCAATCTCTTTTTCGCTCTGCTCTCTACTCCTTGATCTGATTTGCCCGGCCCCCCTCCCCATCCTCGCTCTTCCTCAGCCCTATTCCTTTCCCCTTGCAGAATCACCCTTGATATCTATTCGACTGCCATCAGCCAGAGGAGAGATGAAAATCGATTCTCCTTCCAGCAGCCGCTTCTCTCTGGCTAAGGAGAAAGGGGAGGCAGTTAGCTGAGCTCTAAGTAAGGCCGTCCATCCATCTCCCTTTGAGGTCTGACGACAAGGCTGCTCTGAAATCAGTGTAGCACTGACTGGGACGGGGGAGAGAGATGAAGCATGGGGGAGAGGAGAGGCACTGGAGCAGCAGAGGAGCAAAGACTATGGCACAATAAATGGCTTGTTCTTTTTCAGACAAGCTTCAAAGCCAAAACTAGCATAATTCCTTCTTTTAAAACTGAATATAACCAGCCTGACCGCAACCTTACAGGGCAAGATCATTCAAATAACTGACGGCTTCTTTTCACTTAGTTTTATTTGGCCAGATTTTCAGACACATGTCTCTGATACTTCTGCCCACAACAAGAAAAGGAGGCTAAGACATCAATTTATTACACATCTACAACTTTTCAGTCGTAGGACTATTGTCATCTTGCCAGAAACAATGTCTTTGGATGTTTTACTGGAACTATACTTAAGAAAAATGTTGTAGTACTTGGGATCAGTCTCAGGACTACTTTTTGAAGGTCTTGGACTCAACCACATTCTTACTCGGTCTCGGACAAAGAGGACTCCGGATGTTATTTCAAGACCACAACTGTGGGGGTATCACTAAATTGCTTGTGCAATAAAGATGGTCAAGTTGATTTCAGCTCCTTCCATGCTCATACAAAACAAAGAAAACTTCCCACACATGAACCTCTGCAATGCCCTTTGATTATTCTATCAAGACATTTCTCATGGTACAGTCATGCATACACACATATATACAGTATGGGGATAAAAGGGGTGAATGAAGAGGAATCTTCATTTGTTTTCTGTGGGTGTTTGAACAACGTGGTCAGCAACGTTGTTGCTGGAGGAAAAAAAAAAAGTCAATTTGTGTTGTTGTACTGACGTAGTGCATTTATTTTGAAAGAGACTGTATATACACGGTACATTTCCTGTGAAAATGGAAGTGTACTTTGAAAAAAGACAATGCATCTGTCAGGCAGAACTTGACAAGGCGTCCCTGAAGGTCCATGACCAAATGTCGACATGTGACGAGGTCGGAATGAGAATGTGTTGGTTTTAATGGGAATGTGGATTTGTCAGATCAATTTGAGTAGTGCCTATAGTTTGCATGTTTCACATTTTATCATGTGTGTCATGCAGCGTGGGACTCGCAGTGGTCTGCGCTCAGTCTTGACACCGTCTCAACCCCTCAAAGTCTTGGTCTTGCCTCAGTCTCAATACACTCTGCTCTGGGTCATGACTTGGTCTCAGTGTAGGTGGTCCTGACTACAACAGTGCTCAATAATATTTTCTCAAAACCAGAGCAAATAAACCAAAATGCTATAGTGGCTGTATATCAATAGAAGTACTAAAAAATGTATATTTTGTAATTAAGTGACTTGTAGGTCACTGATTCTCAACCTTTGTGGTTTGTGATCCCATGAAAATCCCATGAACTACCTTGTTATGAGAACAAAGGAATAGAAACAGTAAAAAATAATAATCAATGTAGAAGAACAATGGTTTTTCTTCTTTTCTGCCTTATTATTATCTCCTGAACCCCTCTGATATATCTCGTGACCCACTGAGTCACCCCGACCCGCAGGTTGGGAAACACAGAATGAAGTGGCCCTTTAACCTTAACCTGTTACCTCATGCCTGACCACAATCTTAATTAAAAAAGCTCTTTTTTAGGATGACTGACTGTTGAAGATGGTGTGAACTCTGATAGTGAGTGGAGCCCAGAGAGGGAAATTTTTTTTAACACACAGCTGCAGAAAGAGACTCCTCTCGGAGAAAAAAAGTAAGCAAAGGGACGGTGAAAATGAGATTGCTGAATTTCCCCAAAGAGGGATAGATAGGCTAGACCATATCTCACCTCCCATCTGCTGGGTCAAGACACAGACAGGTGGAATGAGTCCAATATAGAGATATGAAATATTCAGCAACCAAAAGCCTTCTGTCTATTCCGCCAATCCAAGTCCCTGAGGAGTCTGTGTTGGTGTGTGTGAGCATCTGTGTGTGTTTGTAAGTACACAGATGTACAGTATGTGTTCTGTGTACCTGAAGAATGGGGCATGTGGAGAGAAGCACAGAGAAAGATGCTGACAGACACATGCAGAGAGGCAGTTTTCAAAGTCTTAACGGTGTCAGTGACAGTTTGTCATAACAAGCTCATCGAAGCTGCGCCTCTTTGTCTTCCTCTAACTGAATATTGCGTTTACAGATGGCTGGACGAATCTTTGTCTTACAGCGAGACAAAGAAGGATGGACTGCGCGTTAACAAAACACAGAGGAAAGCATATATATCAGGGACAATGAAAGTGTCAAATAAAAAAAGAGATATGATGAAAAGAAAGGCCGTGGCATCGAGTTCATCACCACATCTGAGATAAAGTGCTATCTAAGTGTTGGTGGCAGGCGTCAGATAGATGCTGCCTCACATTCCTGCCATGCCAACCCAGCAGCTCTCTCGTTCATCTAGAGACAACAGAGCTCACCTCCGTCAACAGAGTTCAGCCCGGGTATATTTCATGACTGGATCAGGCGCAGAAGCAAACATGCCTCAGAGCTCAGGAATTCCTCAAAGGCAGGGCCAGGGAGCAGGACAGTACATCTCTATCTGACACTGGTCCAAGAGCAGCAGCCATCAGGGCACTGCACACTTGCATCCCTGTGCAACTGATTCATTTCATGTGTACAAATCTGCTTCACATTTGTGGCCAGTTCAAAGGAACACTGCGCCAGACTTTTAGGTGTCTGAGTCTATTTATGGATCATGGCAGAAACTGCACAGCTTGTGAAACTGTTTTGTTATGTCTTTTGTTGCATCTGCTATCGAGGTGCATTGTGGGAAATGTAGTATACAGAGTTTTGGGGCTTGGCCCATTCTAGTTGGAGAAGACTGATTGCATATCTGTAATGTAGAAAGTGTTTTAAATATGACAAGTAGTGTTGTCAAACATATCGATTTATTTTTTCGGCGCATGTCGATTCTGCATATTTTAAACTGTTTTATGATAATTTGTGCTTTTTGGGAGTCGTTTTGTGTCTCTTAGAGGTCATTTTGTGTCTTTTTTGGTTGTTTTGTGTCCTTTAAAGATCATTTTGTGTCTTGTTTGGTCATTTTGTGTCTCTTTGAAGTCATTTTGTGTCTTTTTTGGTTGTTTTGTGTCTCTTTCTGGATGTTTTGCATCTCTGTGTGATCTTTTAATTGCTCTTCTAGGTCACTTTAAGTCTCATCCTGATCTGTACATGTTAATTTGAGTGACATGTTGAGGTGAAGGCCAGGGGGGCCTCCTGACACTCTAGGCCCTGAGGCCTGTGCCCGGTAGGCCCATTTAATATTCTATCCATGCATGATGCTCAACTATTTCCGTTCTCACCTGCCTGCTTCTCTCTTTCGGCAGCTAGTCTAACTTACATTGCAACAACGCTGGCCGGGCTGTAAAAGGGCAACACAAAGTAAAACGAAAGTGTCAGAAGATGACACAACAAAGTCTCAAACTTCAAATCCTATGTCACAATATGCAGGCCGGCAGCAGCAAGCTAACGTTGGTGCCACTCCTAGCAGCAAAGAGCCTTTTGATGTAATGTTGGTATCAGCAAAACCACCTGCTTTTACTGTCACCGCTAGTGATGAAAAGACTGGTTCTTCTAAGTAACCTGGTTCACGTTGTTCAGCCACCACTGGCAAACAGACTAATGAAAGAACACCAACATATGATAAGGTAAGTATTAGCACTTATTTTTTCCTACTTCAAGCACAAATTCTATTATTTTACTGAAAATTTTACTAGAATTGTTGTTTTTTTTGTGATAATTTAAGAAAACAATCATTTGTGCTCAAAGGACAAGCTGGTGTACTGCCTCGTCATATCGAAATGGGACATTATGCTGCTTTGGGAGAAGAAAATAGAATTTGTCCAGCGTGTGATGATCTGTGTGTGATCTCGGGGGAATACAAAATTAGCATCAATTAGGCTTTTTTTCCCTCCTCATGTCCTTTGTATTGGATTTCTTTGATATTTTGTTTAGTGACACAAAGATACAAGTGAGCTGATGGATGTGAGTGACTCACAACGACCTGCAATAGTTGTTTGAATATAAGACATTCAAATTGCTAAGTTATTTTGTGAATTTAGATTAGGGAGAAGCCATCCAGAATAAGTGCCACAACGCTCAGTTTCATATTCAACCTGACAGAAGGCTGCAGGTGCATACAAATGCAGGAAATCAGAGAAAGAGCAAGTATGCTAGGAGACAAGGTACTTTCACTAGCTGAGGACTAAAAGTCAGAACATCTCTGCTGCTTTGATTTGACCACCTTCTTTATCTCTCGCCCACAAGTACCCCAACTTTATGGAAATGTAACATTAAATCACTGTAGCACTCTTTTAAGGATGGTCGATATCTTACAGTCCATTCCAGAAAAAAAAGTGCAGTGATTATCTACAATGTGCAGCAAGTGGTAAGTGGTTCTACACCTTCAGTATCTGTGTCATTACTGTGTCTGACCCTGAGACCTCGCACCAGAGGTCAAGATATAATAAGTGCAAGAAGAGGATCCAATACTAGAGGTTGTAAAACACTCCATTAGCACTGAGCAAGAGTAATTATGTTCATCTCTCACCCACTGGTGAAGCACAGAAGTAGAGTAATGATCATAGAAGTTGTATTTTTAATTACGAGCTTCCTGCACAACAGTATGTATTTGCTGGAGTGAATTTCCCTTGTGCAGAAGAAATATCACAGATTTTTCTTCCAGTACATGCTATTTTACAAACACTAACTCGCAGGAATCAAAAGCAGGATACATGCACGACATGATCTGTTTTAAATCTAATAACCCCGTAGGAAGATGGGTTTCTGTTTAGGATCAACAGGAACAAACAGCTTGAATTATGCCCCCCGTACATGTTCTATAAGGGGCTACACATGTGCTCAATGAAGACAAATAACGAGCTTAACTTCAGCATACACAGAGTGAACATCAGCCATCAGTTACAGAGGCGGCCCCCTGTGGTTTCTGGTGGTCAGAGGACCTGAAGTGAGCGAGCAGCATCAAACAGAGCGCCCATCTGAAACAGGATTAGAGTTGTTGGCGGGTTCTGATTATGCAATATTTATCTGTTCTTTTCTCAGGGAGCATGGCACATGAACTCGGGGAACTTTCAGAAGCAAAGGATTAATTTGCACGCATTGGAATTAGCGCTCAGATCAAAGAGAGGGGGTGTCATGGGAGTATCCAAAACCTCTGTGTATCTAGAATAGAGATTTCGCTTTGCTGTGTACCACTTCTATTTTCATAATGATATGAAGGGTGGAAAAAAAAGGGAAACATCAAGGGAAATTCGAGCTGGAGTGGAATATAATTAACTGCATGTATATGCAACAAAACCTACCAGACCAAAGCGAAGATAGTATACAAGTAAGGACAGAGTAAACAGCAAGGAGAACAAAGTTAGCTAAAACATACATGGGGATTTTCTTGGCAGCTCGAAGACAAAACGAGACTAGCCGACTGTCTTAGTGTTGGATCCTGGTTACTCTTGGGAAAAGTGAGAAACTACAGAGCACTGAGGTGGATTGGGACTTGTCTCTGTGTTTATTTGCAGATTTTCTCTGTATAAACTGACACTACCAGGCTCTTCCTCTCCTTTTACTGTATCGTTGTTTACCCTGAAGATACACAAGTTATGTAAGGATCTGGGCAAAGACAAGAAAGCTATTAGCTTTAACACTTGTGGGCAAACACACACACACACACACACACACACACACACAGAAACACACACACATAGGCTGAGAATCACTCCTCTTACCGTCACAGTCACCCAAGTGGGCCACGTTTCCCTGTTCAACATCTTGCTCGAACGGCAGTCTGCAGAGGAGAAGAGACACAGTCATTAATCAGAGGACACGGAGGCGCAGCGACTTGGCCAGTGACACGCAGCACAGATCCACTCTGATAGAGGAAAACTATCTCAATGTTACAGCAGAGGACAAGTTACAAGGGAGCGTATATCTCTACAAGCTCCGTTTGTGCTTTGATTGTAGAAATCTCTGTTTTTGTTCTGACAAAGTGGGAAAAAAATCTTTAAAACAGCAAAACTCAAGAGGCCCTTAAGCTGCCTAATATCCTAGAATAATCACCATTACAATTCAATGATAACCACTTGTGTCTGTAGGGTCATTAATTAAGCTAATTAATGTACTGAATTACAAATATTTTTTGGCAGCATACTTGTCTTCACATTAGATATTTGTGGCGTAAATATAAACTCCATGTGTTCAAGTAATAAGGATTTATAGCAGGAATATCTGTTTAAGTCATTTATAAGGAGGTTGTTAAAATATCATATCATAAGATCATCATATCAGTTTTATGAAAAACCTTTTATACTTTTATGAAACACTAACTGGTCATGAAAGTAAATGTTCAACAAAACCTCAAACTTTACTCATATTCTACAGTTCAAGAGAAATTATGACATATCTTATTTCTACAACTCTATCCGCGTGCTTTAAAACTCATTTTCCACTCAGGCAACAGGGGAGCACGAAAAACTCAGAAGGACAAAAACAGATGATGAGGTGAGGAGGCAGAGAGGAAATGAGAACAGCACAGAGACCAGGTGCTCACGAAGAAAAACACAACTGCTCTTAATCATGGCTCATATCAGGGAAAACAGCACCAAGTTGTAAAGGACAGGGTATGACTGTGTGTGTAGGCGTGTGTGAGCACCAAATGTATCATAGCGTCTATAGCCTTGATTGAGTACATTTACAACGACGGACACAATGTGCGTGGAAATACCTGTAACTAAGTGATATAACACAACAACTTAATCATCATTACATAATGTAATGCATAATCCAGCTCATTTGTATAAACCCGGACCCACACGAGGTTTTCATTCTTATTTCAACGTTGATGTGGGAAAACTGTGGAAACACACACTCAGCACTACACATAATGATGATATCTGACTAACATAGTGGTACTTCTGTGCCTTAAAAGCTATTCATACTGGTAAAGACTACTTTTCCACCCTAACATCTTGATTTTCACCAAAAAGTGTGCAAAGGGAATGGTTCAACATTTTCATAACTGGCTTTCCAGCTGTGAGTTACACACCGCATTCATCTCTGCATGATAAATACTGTACGAAGCAGGACCCTGGAGATCGTTAGTTAAGCTTAGCATACAGACCAGGAACAGCTAGCCTGACTCCGTCTAGGTAAAATGATCTACCAACTAGCACCTCTATGAGGTCACCAATCAGATGAAGTCATACGCCACAGCTGTAATCAGCTGACAGCCAGCTGATTGGATCATTGTTTCTAATCAGTCACACACCAATCACAGCCCATTCCCACACAAGGCGGTCCATTTCTACTCACTGATCCCTGCTACACCAATGCTGCCACACATCACTGCTACTGCTGCGGGCCAAGCTTTACCTCCACCACCCCAGCCTCTAACTTTCTAATTCAAAGTCCTAACATGGCTCTAAGGTCAAAAATGGAGTGACAGCTGTGAGCTTGTTCAGGCAGTCAACTCGAGCTGCACTGATTAATACACACACGTCATACGTCCCTCTCCATATGTCATCTACAAAACACACCGTCCCAATTTGACTGTTGATTTAAGCTGCAAAATCTTCCCAATCATCACTCCCCAATATCTCATGTAAACATATCTGTGGGGAGTGATGAGGCCGGAGTCCAGCCGTCAAACTCTATGTTCTGCTGTTGAAATCAACATTTAAACGTGAGTTGTTTGGCATAGCATGCTGATAGTCTAATCCAGGGAGCACCTCAAGAGCGGAGCCCTCAGTGGCAGACAACTGTATTTCCATTTGTTGAAATAAATGGTTAAATCTATGACAAGTGTTCCTCACTGAACATGTTATATTTCATTTGGCTTATCTAGGGCTAGGTATCGGTACTTTATACCTTCAAGGTATTAACTGAAATAACCTAGTACAAGGAAGTACTGAAACATCTCCTGTCAAACAATACCTGCATTCGAACCTTTCTGTTCCAAGATCTAGAAAAAAAGAGACTATTTATACTGTTTTGCTCGCAGCAAATCATCGCAAGCCCTCTTCGCATTGATGCAATGTATAATTGGCCCATTACTGCAGCAGCTACAACCATACAGTCTGAGGTGAAGTTGAATGCGGTGTGATGGAGATGGCAGTTCAGTGCGCAAAGAATAATGTGCCCAAAATATTCAACAGTATAGCTATGCTTAATATCTGTGGCGTCTGGCGGCATTTTATACAACTGAATGTTTTTATTCACATGATCGGTATCAAATGAAGTAGAAAAAAAGGTATCAAATGAAGTACTCTATTGGTATCAGTATCTTTTAAAGGGCACTAGTATTGGTATGGGTATTGTAGGTTTATTAACGGTACCTGTCCCTGGTCTTATCCACACAAAAATCAAAGTGTAACACAACAGATTTTGGGAAATTAAAGCAGCAAAAGATCAAACTTCTTTTTTCATTCCTTTCATAAGGTGATATATTTTGTTGGTTGATGTAGTTGATGTTATCAGGGCATCACTTTTTAAAATGAACTGGATTTAAACTGACTGAGACTTGTGACCAAACACTTCAGACTTGTTTTACTAACACTTATATTAAAGAGCATTTGGAAGCAGAGATGCTAAGGTGGTTATGTCTACATTAACTATTATTTATGAGTATAAATTCAGGTATAGTTTGTTATTTATGACAGGTATGGTGCTGACAGGCTGTTTAGTGTGCATGAAAAAAGAGATGGTACAATGCGGTGCTTGAAAGATGATGTGAAGTCTGCTTAGGTTTGGACTGCAATAAGTTTTGGACCATGTTAAGCTGTATTATAGTGTGTAATAAAGTGCAGTAAGTGACAGAAATACAACAGCATGTTGGGTGTGGACCTGGTGAGATGTACATTAGAGTAGAATCATCTGCTGCATTTGTAATCTCAAATAAACCCTGTTCAAGTTTTCCCTGCCTCATGTGAGTACTTTGGGTCTTTGTGTTAAAACACCCACTAAATACGCAAATGTGATAATTAAGGGAACATTTAGGGAAATGGGAGCTTATTCAAAGGTACAAGCCTGTAGGGTAGCAAATGCGTTTTGAATGCTGGCCAAAATCTTTTTTACTAACAAAAGAAGATCTTTACATTTTCTAGTTGATATAAATGAATATAACAAATCAAAGACTTTCATATGTCTTACCTTGCTTTTTTTTTTTTTGATAATGACTCAGTGAAAACCACTGACGACACCTTGGATTAACTGGGAAAAATCTCTACACAGAAGTAAATAACCATTTAAGTTTTACATGGTTACGCAAACAGCGCTGCTACACTGAATCACTATTTGGCCTACAAACAACCTTTGAAGAACCAGAGCACAAAAAAAGCTCATTGGG
Source organism: Epinephelus moara (assembly GCF_006386435.1). Classification (NCBI taxonomy): domain Eukaryota; kingdom Metazoa; phylum Chordata; class Actinopteri; order Perciformes; family Serranidae; genus Epinephelus; species Epinephelus moara. The sequence continues at coordinate 14,479,080 of NC_065515.1, read as the reverse complement.
ACAAGTGACTGAGGAAAAAGTCTGTATTCTGCAATTAGCTAAAGGCTCAGGCAGCAGCGCAGCCAACATCCGCGCTTTTAATGCCTAGAAATCACTGTGACAAATGAGTCCGAGTGCACTGTGAACCAACAGCGGGTTGTCACCTTAATAAAGAATAATGTTTTGTGTTCAGTTGGCTGCCTCTAACCGACTGTGGGTCATTTACTTTGTATACATTAGCTTTGCCTGTGAGTCTGTGTGTGCGTGGATGTTTTTTTTTTTTTGACTGTGTTTTTATGTCCTACACTTTCTTCCATGTACATTGTAGCTTTATAAAACTTCATAATAAAAAGTGAAGTGCAAAGACCATATGTGTATTCATGGTGGATGCTTGAGTGTTTACAGCAGTGATTCACAACCAGGCGAACTTACACCCAGAGGTGGGAGAAATATTCAGATCCTTTACTTCAGCAAAAGCACTAATACCAAACTTTGAAATATTCAACTATAAGTAAAAGTCCTGCATTCAAAACCTTTCTTTAGTAAAAAGTATTATCAGCAGGATGTAATTTTAATATGAAAAGTAAAAGTACTCATTCTGTAGTAAAATGTTCCCTGTCAGTGTTTTCCTATTATGTCTGATGTTTTTGGATTGTTACCGCTGCATTTTATTCCTGTAGATGTTTTAAGGTTGTACTCATTTTAACTCCTTTATATACTGTTGGGTAGTTTAATCTGCAGCAATGCATCAAATTGTAGAAAATCATCATCTGTTTGAGAACCTGTGAGAGTCACGTATTTCTAAAAAGTCTGTTTTCAGCTTGCATTTCCAGCCAATCCAAGATGGTTTATAAAGAGATTGTTGAGCTTAAGAAGAAGGAGAATTTTCTCAACACATAAAGGAACAATTCATCCCTCAGTACAGCACTGGATGTGAAAGGTATGAAAATGGTAATCTAAAAAGCAACTAAAGCTGTCAGATAAATATAGTTGAGTACAAAGTACAATACTCCCCTGTGAGATGTACAGTAGAAGTACGAAGTGGCATAAAAGGGAAACATGTGCAAACAAGTAATATACAGTGACCTTAATTTTATACTTAAAGACGTATTTCACTGCTGGAAAGATGGTCTTTTTATAAAACTGATCTGTCTATGCAGTGCAAAGACACAAATACTTTAGAAATTTGTGCTACATGATGAAAGAAAACAGAGGAAAAGAGCCGTGGTCTTGTTTTTGCTCAAGAGGTAGAAAACTGAGATTTTAACCCATAAACACCTCTGCTGGTGGATGACGTAATACGAGCGTTGCCACTTTAACACAGGAAACAATGTGACAGCCAGCTGGTAACAAACAACCTTGAACTACAGTTAAACAGTACGTTAAAAAGGCTTTTCTGAAAACAATTTAGGGGCAAGAACAGAGTAACAGAAACTTGGTTAACCTCCTGAGACCCTTTGTCCTCATACGAGAACAACACATTCTGGGTTTATTTGACCTTATACTGCGTTCTACTTAACTTAGACCTGTTGTTCTCATTTGTGGACACTTTGTTAGTAAGAGCACAATAAAATAATCCATGTAAAAACAAGATGGCATCCTTATTTGCTGAGTGAGTCTGTAGCCGATCCCGAAAAGTGGACAAGGTCCAAAACCTGATCACATTTTATGGTTGAAACCTGATTAATAATGTTTGTAGTTTGATATGGCAACACATTTGACCAAATTTAACAACAGTAACAAGCTAAATGAGAAAGTATTCGTTTGAGGACATTGGGACTTGATTATCGTCTCATTTGAGGACATTGGGATTTATTACGTTGTCTCATTTAAGGACATTGGGACTTGATTATCGACTCGTTTGAGGACATTGGGACTTAATTATCATTGACAATGTTTTAGTTTTACAGTTTGATGTCAGTATTTTCAGCCTTCGTTTCAACAATACAGGGAACAGTATGGCGTCCACCTCCTGTTTGCAAACTCTCGTGTTACAGCTAACTAGTGCACTAAAATATGTTTCTGGAGACATTTTAGGCAAGACATAGTAGCAGAATCTTCGTTTGTATTTAATCAGTACTGCCTAGTTTTATGGTTTGATTTGAGTTTGAGTGAGATAGAGGTGGATCCCTTTCCCAATCCGCTTTGATACTCTCTGTGTCTGTGGTGGTGGGCATACAAAAAATGCATAAGTACAATCTGTAGTTTAAGCAACAGCCTTCCAGAGCCAGTAAAAATTTGAGCTGGGAGATGAGCAGGAAGATCTGGCTGCTGGTAAGATGAAGGGAAGTTTATCACATTTCATTTACACTTACTACCCACATTAATATGATGTGTGTAGCTGGTTGACAATGGGCAAATTATCCCTTTAAGAGAGAGTGAATATTTAGAAAGTGAGCAGAGAAACTGAAACACTAGAAGCAATGGATAAACTCTGTGTCACAATATTCTCACTAGCATAAACAAAAGAAGGTGAGAACAGTTTTGTATCACCTTGTTTAGCAGAACAATAACAACCCTCTGGAACATTCAGAAACACACATATGCACAACAATAAAACCAAACATTAAACTATTTTTTCCTCCCAGTCCAACACCCACAACAACTATTTCCATAAAGAATACAAAAGTTATTTCCCGTGGAAACTGCCCAAATTACAATCTAAAGTTATATAACATCGACTGCTGAGCTTTCCTCTGGCGTCAGTTTGCAAAGAGAGGTTGCATTAGTCCACAAAAAGGAAATCCACAGTAACTCGATGCAAAATCGATTGCCGAGTTGACCGCCCTTGGTAAATCAAATCAAGACCAACACAGAGGCCTTTAATAGTATAAGCAGGCAGCCCGAGGTGGTCCAAAGGCCCGTGTTGTCTGTTCTGCTGGCACTACACCTGTGTTTTGAAGGCCTAATTCAATAAGCAGCCTGACTAAAGAGAGATTTGATTTCACTGGAGGGAGGCAGCCAGGACTGGAGGTGAGCTGTCAAGACAAACCACCGAGTTTCAGTAGCAGGAGGAGAAAGAGGTCACACAAACACATATACTCTCACACAACCAGACAACACACTGTCTGGGTACATCTGCATAACACAGACAGTGTTACACAACAAAGACACAAACACAAGCTCTGCGCTCAGTCACACACCTACACAGTGTTATATGGCCGCCACTTGATAACAAGCAAAGTGAAAAAACGTGGTATTGTTTAACAGCGGCAGCAGACATCTTGAATCAATAATGTACACAGAGCAGACTGTGTGACAGGCTACTTAGAGGGCAGATGTTACTCAGAGGCTCAAGTAGTCGCAGATAGAACCAAGGACTTCCAGACCTGATAAATAATATATGGGACGTCTCGACGGGTGGTCGGCTAGGTGTGCTGTCAAAAAAATAACCTTCAGAGGAATGATAAAAGTAGAAATAAATCAAATCCAAACAAAACAAAACAAAAACAATGGGATCAAAGAGAGGGAGAGAAGAAAGGTGTAAGGCTTCAGACGGACTTGGAGCCAGACAAAGAATAAACCAGACAGACAGGGTGTCAGCATGTTGATGCAGGACAGCAACTGTGTACTGTATGATAGTGTTTGTGTTGTGGTGATGCATATACAAATGGAAAGGTGTCATACCTGGTTCCAGGTCTGAGGAATGAGCAGGTGCTTCCTCTGGTCCAACCACAGTACGGATCCCTGGAGGCGATACAGTTCCTGCAGGGACATGAAAATTCACTTAATTGCTTGAACCCCACAGAACCTCTATTTCACTTTAAAATTTCATTTATGCAGATTTAATTGTGAATACTGATTTGCTTGGCGCTGACTAGAGCTTAAAGGTGCACTCCACCAATTTGACACAATTCATTGCCATTTATTTCCATCCTCTTAAGACCTGAAACCTGCTTGATAAATTTATTCATCACAGTGAATATTTTGTCGTCCTCTTCAAAACTGGGCACGGTGGAAACGCTGTTGAGAGCAGGAACAGATTTCTTTTTAATGCTGTCTTGTCAGTTAATTAAAGTAGTTCTCTGAATGAAGCGTGAAAGTAAATTCTTGACTTTGGAAAAAGCAGTTGGACCAAAAAAAACAAAAAAAAACAAAACAATATCTTTTGGAAAATGGAGATGCAAATAAAAGTTTTGGTAATCACCAAGTTTTCTTTTCTTTTAAGTGTCAATGTTTTGTATCATCTGATGTACCTTTTTTGCGTGTTTTTAGATCCTGTAAATGTCTTGGATGTATTTTAAATGTCTTCTGTGTGTGTGTAAACCTGGTGTTGAGCCCTGTCGAAGACAAATTTCTGTTGCCTTTTGGTTCCAGACAATAAAGTTTTCTATTCTATTCTATTCTATTCTTTTTTTCTGAGATAAGGTCTAGAGAATGGAAACGTGGCGATTTGAGAGCTATCTGTACAACAGCAACATTTTATATACAAGAACTTACCTAGTTTTTATCACAACAGTTTCACAATGTCCATGTTCAAAGAAAATGTTGGCATTGTATGTTTCTGCAATCCATGAGTACATTAACTTTTGCACATTTCATATGTATCATATCAACGTTTGTAAAGTGACGTAATGTATAAGTTGACTATGTCATTAGGAGGTGGAGAAAATGGTGGATGGCATTACACTTAAGCACGACAGATACCAAGCTGCAAACTACTGTTCAAGACCAACAAACAGCAAAACCAGTTGTGTTTGAGTGAGCCATTGCTGTGTTTCCATTGGCTTCTAAAGAACTTTAGACCAATGATTTGCAACGAGACAGAACCATTTTAGATCATTACAGAAAAATGTTGCAGTGGTGTGAACTGCCTGGTCTGAGCTTGACTCAAGCTGGCTGATGGTGTCACCTGCAACTCAGCTGGTCAAATCGCTGATGGCTGGTTTTAGAACGTAAAGCACGTCACCTATTTCAACAGCCAATCGACTTGTAATGAAGTTCAATGGTCAAGTCAAAATGTCACAGACAGCATGCTCGCTTGCTGCGGCAGTGGCTTCGTCCCCACCGAGCCGTCTGTTTCCGTGTTCACAGTGTGCCGGTGTAGGACTGTGGGTCACTTCTGCTGCTTATACCCCCTCACGCACACACACACATACACATTCTCATGGACTAACTAATTGGTGCTGCTCACCTTTATTATTGTAGCGTCTGATGCTCATTTTGTTTCTGTTTTTTTGCTGTTTCATCACTCCTACCAATACGACTGTAGCCAGTATGTCACTATCACTATCCTCATTCATATTTTAATAAGCTATAAATTATATTCAGCCACACAATAATTCTGAAAAGCTGGAAAACAGTGCAGAAATACAGAGAGTTGTGCATAGAGACGATACGCTGTCTCATGTAGTTGCGTTAGTTAGTTAGTTAGTTAGTTAGTGAATCTTTGGTCTGAACTGGGCTTTAGGCTCCAAATAGTGTTTTTCCAGCGGGGATATGCCACAAAAGCAGTTGTTATTTCACCTAAACATCGCTTTTTTTCTTGATGGGATTGGGCCCCCAAAGCTGGGTATTTTAAGCCAAAACGTGATCTTTTCCCAACCACAACCTGATGGAGTTTGTGCCTAAACCTAACCACACATTAACCACAGAGTTGTTGAAAGATTCAACGTATCCGCTAAACAATAACGTAAAAATGTAACACATCTGTGGTTTGCAGAAAGGTACAATTCCAAAATTTTTTCTGGAGATTGGTTTGCCATGTGTCTTGCAGTTTGTCTCTCTTCAGACAAAATGGTTTGTGAATGGGATATATTCTAACTCCATCTCCTAAATACCAGATGTTAGAATGCCCTTGACTTCAGCAACAAGGAGAGTTTCTGAAATGAAATACTCTGTTCTGCAGACAAAAAAAATCACATAGTTAGAGATGTTCATTGTGAAGGATTACTTTGCTACATTTCAGGACAAATTCAAGTCTCTGTAAGTTAATATTTATACCACACTAGTGTCATGAATAGAAATGACTTTGTGTAAAAGGGAATCAATCTAAAAGCCTGTGGTATATTTTCAAAAATGTGTCCTTTAATGGCGCACAGTGGGCTTGCTCAGTGGTTCACTGCACAACATGACTTTTTAATGACGGGTCTCTATGTGGTGTTAAATGAGGTTAAAAGGTCGATCTGCAACTGTATGCATTGGAAAGCAGACTGTAAAATGCTGAATTATTAAAGATTTATTCAGAAGAAAAAAGCCAACCATGTAGACTAAGAGCTGTGTGGAAAGGAAGAACTCACAAACACTCCTCAAAGGTTAAAAACCAGACCTGAAGCAGCTGAAGCGTGACTAAGAAATCTTGAACATACTCGCATACAGAACATTAGCTCTCAGTCTCTCATCTAAACACATAAACTCACACACTAAACGCACCTCAGAAAGCATGTGAGCATTTCCTAATGTGCTCTGGATTACACGCTTGTATGACTCACCTGGTTCAGTGAACACACTGCACGCCTGATGTGCTGGTGTGTGTACCAGTTTGTGTTAGTGTGTCAGTGGAGCCTAACGGGCCACAGCCACAGGCGTCGAGACTCGGTAAGTGTGCCAGCCAGGGAAAGCGAGTCGGTATGCGGTGCTCGTGTGGGTGTACGCAGGTGAAATATCATTACTTTGAATAAATGCATTTTTAAGTGTGATTATGTAGGATTAGTGGACTCTGGGTGCTGCTGCACCTTCAGTGTAAGTTAAACACATTCATACTGGAAAACCGCCAGAGGAACAATAATAGAAACTTCACTGGGACTTCTGATAACCTCATTACAGCTGGATGAAGAGATAAAACATAATCTTTCTTTAACAAATTATAAATTAGCTGCTACATTAAATAACATCTCATTAATAACGAACCCCTTAAATATTTATCATGCTTTAAACTGCACTATAATAGATATTATTCAACTATTGTATGGATTTGCTACACGCTCACTAGGGGTGTAAAAGAATATAAATATGTTCGATCTTACAAAATTATCTTTTGTGACTCTGTATTAATTCTCAAAAACACTGTGTCAGTTTTTCATTGTTTAGATTTTTTTATTTCCCTAATTTGATACTGAAAGAATCCTACAAGCACTTTTAATTTTTAAAGGCAGAGGCAAATTCCTTGGTTCAGATTGCAAAAAACAGCTGTGCTATGATGTCGGATGTTACAGGGACTTTGATGAATACAAATGCAGATCCCACTGATTGTATAAAAAAGGAGAGTTGTTTCTCTACTACTTTTAACTTCCCGATACTGATTCTGATAGCTGACCTTATGTACCAGCCAATACCATTGGGTTAGAAAAATAATAACAGCTGTATACTACTAACCCTGTATGGGTGTGAAATGATTGCTATTAGTATTGTGAGGCATGGGTTTATAAGATTGCTGGTGTGGAAATGGCGGCACGTGGTGTAGCGTTTAGCACTGTCGTCTCATAGCAAGAGGATTCAGGGTTTAAATGCACCAGCACACTGTGTGGAGTTTGCATGTTCTCCTCATGTCAGTGTCAGTTTTCTCTGGCTTCTCCGGCTTCCTCCCACAGTCCAAAGACAAGCACGTTTGGTTAATTTGTGACTTTAAATTCCTCCTGGGTGTGAATGGAAGTGTAAATGGTTGTCTGTCTCTATGTGTCAGCCCTGTGATAGTCTGGCAACCTGTCCAGGGTGTACCCCGCCTGGTGCCCAATGACAGCTGGGATAGGCTCCAGCACACCCGCGACCTTGTACCAGGATAAGCAGTTATGCAAAATGAATGAATGAATGAATGAAACAATGGTGTTGAAACTGGCAGCACTAGTGCATTTTTTTCTGGTGGGACTTTCCAGTGTAAAATATTGCCAAATTGCTGACAGCTAATGTTGTTACACTATAACCTGGAAATGAATTCTTCTTTGCTGCTCCAAAACAGTAGTTGCCAGTGGTTACAGAGTGCAATTGGCTGTATGGGCTAGTGTTTTAAAGCAGTGAAGAAGAATTAATTTCCATGAAATCTGCCATTACAGTACATGGTATCAGATTAGTACATAGATTTGCTTACTTGCTAATACCTAATCCTGCATTTTAGGCAGTATTGGCAGTATTTCTGATACTTGTACAGGTATAGGAACAACTCTGAAAAAAGGAAAAAAAATCTTAAGCATATGTTGGTATGTTCTTTATACTATGACAGCTTTCCTGAAAATACTTTTAGAAAATTGTATTAAATCCGAACCCCTGTGTCGTGATTTGCATCGTATCGCCAGATTATTGCCAATACAATACCTACTATTCCCATGAGCCTCATTACCACCACCTCATTTACCATCTTATGTATTAAGCTGTCAGTAAACTATTTTCATTATTATCTGTTAAAATGATGGTTCATCTATGCTTAAGTTAAAAGTGCAGGCAAATGTAATAATGCAGCATTATATTTAATGGCGAATTATAACAGTAACAGCTTTTATTAGATTTTCTTCCACTTTACTGGCACACTTTATTGCATTTTGACTCATTCCAGTACTATGCAGCAGTTAACAGATTATCACTTTGCTCAAGGGCACAGTGACAGTTGTTATTAAGTTGTATTATGGTTATTATCGCAGGAAAATTCAGATCAGCTACAGAGCAGCAGCTCTGGAAGTTGGCAGAGGTTCACAGTGTCGTGCTCAAGGACACTTGTGAAGGCCAGATGGTTCTTGATCGGTCACCTTAACTTCTTATTATGCTGCCCCGCTGCCCTCTACGCACAGTGTATGATGGTTCAGACTTACTTCATGCATCGGGAGTAGAGCTGGCATCGTGCCACTGGTACTCGGACCACACAGGAGGGGAAGGCGAGGAGAAGAGTGTGGCTCACCCGGTCCAGAGTCAGAGACAACAGCTGCCTGGCCTGCGGAGAGTCTTCAGCACACCTGAAACACACACAAAAAAACGCAAGAAATGAATTTGGCAATTTCAATTACAAGACTGAGACTGCAAAAAAAAACTTTTCTTGTGAGTCAAACAACCAAACATAAACAGTTCCTATAAATAAAAGCCATAATAAAAGCATAAGAGATGAGAGGTAGCCACTCAGCCAGATGTTACATTGTCAATCCAAATATGCACTGTGCTGATTGTAGAGGTTCGAGAGGTCGGCCGGCCATCAACAACAGCAGCCAAGAGCTGAATCGCTTCTAATTGGCACTTAGAGCTACGATAGCCGGCACTGACCTGCCTCCCTGCAGCAGATTTATACCTTTTTATGCACATGTGCACTCATGCATCAGTTGTATCTGGGATGGTTTATGGTAATAACATTGCGGCGGACCCACAGTCATTAAGAAGAATCTATCATTCTGCTAAGGCCAAGCTGTGAGTCATTCTTCACAGCCAATATCACGAAAAGCAGGGAGAAGGAGGGGGAGAGATGTAGTGGAAGTGAAAAAATAGAATAAATAGCTAACAAACGTAGGAAAAAGGCAAAGAAACAAAGACAAGAAAATAAAATACGAGAGACAGAACCAAGATCAGATGGCGGGAGAAAACAGGAGAAGATAGGGGCTCTATTAGTGTTACATCTCTCCCGTTTCCTGGTTCATTATGGCAACGGGCCAATCACAAAGCGGTAATTTCTCTCTGTGCTGACTTCCTAAAAGATGACTGTGTTAGTGACCCTGTTTCTGTGTACCCTGGGGTTTATAAGAGAAGCACAAGGCATCTCTTTGTCTGTGTATGTAAGGTGAGGTTGGGGGGTGGCCTGGCCTGGAGCATAAAAGTAAAAAGAAACTGATGTGGCTGTGCTCTGTCTCCTGATTAGCTGGGTGCCTGCTGTGATAGCTGGACTGTCACTGACCTCCTGGTGGGCTCACCATGCACACCAAATTATCCTTCACACACTGGCTCCAGTCTACACCAGCTCATTCATCACACAGTCCCCTCATATCACTTGGCATCACTACCTTCATTTTGTCAAGTCAGAAGCAGAATAAATACAACGAGACGTAAATTGGTGAGCATATTTTGGAGGGGTTAGGAAAGGAAGGGCGTTGATTACTAAATAAGAACAGTGCAAGTACATTGGACTCGACTGTAGAAAGAAAGTGTTTCCGGCCAGTTGGTTCGAGAACTAATCCTTTGTTTCCCTCTTGTTGCAGAAAAAATGGTATATGTATCAGGGAGCACAATTAGACAGAAAGCTGGTGTTTAGAAACATGTTCTTTCTTTTTAGAATGCCTCTAATTAGCCTTGGTGAGAGATAATCACCAGCCAAATCTGCCTGCATCTGTGTGACAATCCCCCCTCCCCACCCTGCAGCCATCCACCACGTGGAACACTGCATCTCAAGAGAGAACAAAAGCAAAAATGAAGATTGAAAAGGCATTGTACCCAGTGTTCATTACGAAGTGGTGGGCATCCAATGAAACCTCAAAGCTGTCTGTCTCATGCAAAATGCTAATTAAAAAAAAGGACAAGAAGCCCACTCCAATCTTTTGTCAAGATCCAGATATTAAATATGATTTAGTGCCAGACTGAAGATAAGGGGTCATTTTTCCTGACAGTATGTAATTTTGGTCAAGATTAAGGATAATGTGATTTTATCGTCATTTCATTACTTTCTGGTGTTTTTTTTTTCCCCCTAATGCAATTCTACAGTACATCTCCACCTCATTAGAAGATGTTCAGATTTCCTGATAATGAATATTAGCCTCTAATCCTATTCTTTCCTGTTTGCCCTATTTGTATTCTCCGCATGGGGTTGCATCGTCGTCTCAGCTCCTGCACAATTATGTGTGTCTCTCGAAGAATAGGTGAGGCTCTCTGCATAATTCAGGACACGTCATGTTTCGAGGACATGTCATGCCTTCCTTTTTTCCCCCCTTGCAACTCTTTTTCTAGGCCTATCACACCACCAGTTCCCCTCGCTGTGTATACATCAACCCCAGATGTCATTTAACCCTTTTCTCACCTCCTCTGCTGTAAGTGTTGAGCTATTTACATCAAGCTCTCTAACTGCACAGGTTTGTCCAGCTTGTTTGTTTTCTTGCTGAGAGATTGATGAGAAAATTGAAATGTCTGTTCACTAAATATATGTGCTCAGTTGCCAGTTAGCTTAGCTTGGTATAAAGGCTGGAGACGGGGGGACAGCGAGAGGAAAGGCAACTCTAAAGCTCACTAATTAACATGTTATGTAACAACCTCACAGTGACAAGAAGACCCCAGGAAGTCACTGCAAAAAATAGTCCAGCACATAACGCACCGTAAAACCCACAATGTGACGTTTTAACACTTCAGCTTGTGTACAGATTAAATAAACTAGATAAAATGTGTTAATGAGTGAGTTTTAGAGGTGCTGGTAGATGGATTTCGTTACGTCCAGACAGTCAGACTAGCTGCTTCACAACTTTTCCAATGCTGAGCTACGATAACCGACCGCTGGCTCTAACTTCATATTTTACCTACACACATAAGAGTGGTATCAACTGTCTCATCTAACTCTGAGCAAGAAAGTTAAAAGCAGACTTCCAAAAATGTCAAACTATTCCTTCAAAGTAATACTTCACCCACAAAATGACCATTTTACATACCATATCAATTCATCATGCTGTATTACCTCGAATTCATGAATAAAACTTTGCTTTTCTCGCATGCCTCCATGAAAAACGGTGAACATATTGACTTCTTGATTGACTGAGGACCACCTGGTAGCAATTGGTGCATAAAAAATCACCAAAGTGGAGGAAATCAAGTGTTTGATGCTCAAAATTTCTGGCAGAGGACCCCCAAACCCCATGTGTGTCTCCTCCAATACTGAAATGAGACCTACACACCCTTGGCAACAGCAATACTTTGCGAAAACATTCTTTAACAAACTCACACAACTAATGCAGTATACTCCAAGTCTCATTTATCCAGTTGTATGCTCAGTTCTTCCTTAACACATGCATTTTTGCAAATAAAAACTTTAGTATTTGAGTCTGGCTTTGAAGGGAGCATAGATAAGTTTCACTTTAGTTGAGTTTTTCAAAGGTAAGGTTTTAGCCAAAATGCATGTGTATGGGAAGTACTGAACATATGAATGGATAAATAAGACTTAAATTCTACTGCACAAGTTGTGTAAGAGTTTGTGGATAAACAACCTTCCTTTCTGCTAGCTTTAACATCTTACTTATCAGGGTTGAATCCCTCCATTTCCTCCAGGAAGATGTTATTGCTGGTGACGGTGTTGTCCTGGTTGGGCATGATGAGGAACTTGAGGATGGTCCCCCTGCTCGACCCGAGGAACAGGATGGTCCGGTTTCTATAAGGCCCGGCCTCTGTATCCACCACAATCTTATTCAGCTGGTACCTGGAGAGACAGAGCGCTGCATTAATACCGTAGAGCTGTGTGGCTCGTTTGGGAGTTTTCTTCCATAAAAGCCTGGTCAAGTAGCTCCTGAAGGCAAATTTATGATTTAAGTGCATTACAGCTGATTGGTTTAGGTGTAAAAGACAGACTCTTGTGAATTTAAATCATAATATGCCATTTTCTCTTGAGTCACTGCAAAATGAAATGAATTCCACAGAGAAGAAACTGCTCATCAAATTTGCATAATAAACTAATTACGGCAGACGTTCAGTCATTAATAATATCAGTCAAGTAAATGGGACTGTCTTGGAACAATAGCACAGTGTTGCTGAACTACACACAATCCCGTGTGTATGAGTCAAAAGACGAAAATAGAAGCCATGTTGTGCCGGCTGTTTAATATTCCACATACATCCAGTCCCCATAATCCCCTGGTGGCTGGTCGGCAGCGGGACTACATATGGTGGATAGCGAATAGAGAGAGAGAGAGAGATAGAGAGAGGCATGTGTGCATTTATGTGAGACTTGATGTGCTACAGCTGCTTGCCTGCTACCACAGGCTTCAACACCTAAACAGTTTAAATTCAACAGAAGGAGTCCACATCCCAAACAGACAGACCCAGTGTGTGTGTGTTTGCGACCCTGTCTCCTACACTGTAAAACATCACATAGGGGTTCAGTGGGATCAACTTATATTTGATCACTGAGTTAATGTAAATATAAAAGTTTCACTTAAAGTCAACTTAAAATTTTTAGTTTCCATTTTCAGACCCTTTCAGAACTAACAGAGAGGCGAAGTCCCTACCCTCCCAGTGTGCCCCATGGGATTTAATTTCAGAAAAAATATGTACAGCAAGAGACAAAACAAGAGACTGAGCCATGAATAAAACCATATTCATTCATTGGGGGTCACGGGGTGGCTCGAGCCTATCCCAGCTGACATTGGGCGAGAGGTAAGGTACACCCTGGAGAGGTCACCAGACTATCACAGGACTGACACATAGAGACAGACAACTATTCATGCTCACGTTCACACCTACGGCCAATTTAGAGTCACCAGTTAACCTGCATGTCTTTGGACTGTGGAGGGAAGCTGGAGTACCAGGAGAAAACCCACGCTGACACGGGGAGAACATGCAAACTCTGCACAGAAGGGCTCCCACACCCTGGGTTCGAACCAGGAACAGTGAGAGAGAAAATTATGACGTATCTTACGTTACTTTTGGGTGTGTAGTCTTTGTAATTACATCTTAATACTTCAGCTGTTTTACGACAGACTGTGACTTATTTTGGCTGCAAAATAATCTTTTAAATTTACATTATATGTGTAACTCATGGCACAATTCAAATGGGCCCAAAAAATGATTCCTCTCTCTCTCTCTGTTGACTACTGTACATATTTTCTTCAAAACAAGATCCCATGGTGGTCCACTGGGAGAGGAGGGACGTTGCCTCTCTATAAAGTAACTTGGAGTCTTGTGACTTTAAATTATTAAATGTACTGCATAATGATCCCTAAACTCATCAAATAAAGCTTCTAAAAAATGGCATACTAGCAGACTTCCCAGCATGCAATGTTTGACAGTTAAAACTCTCCAGAGACCCTTCTTTTGTACATAGAAATGATGTTTCTATACTACATTGTTGTTTTGCCAAATATGTCTTGATGGAAATGTAATTGCTGCCTGGATTATCTTAAAAGGATAAAAATTTTTCGAGTGCAGAAAATTTTAGCACTGAATGAAAGTCATATGGAGGTGGTCACGCTGCATGGTTGGCATACAAAGCATCAAAGTTGGGATATGATCATGGTTTCTGTTATAAGTTAACGTAAATACTGCCGGGCTCATGCTTCAAGTCACTTTTGACTTTTTCATTGTTTTACCAAGACTGTCATCTATCCCTATAACCCTAAGCAACCTAAGGAAAACAATGAAATTCTTTGTTATACTTTAGTTGCATGGTGTATTATAGGAAATATAAACATTTGACACTGTTTTGCAGATATGTTCTATATGAACCTTTTGTCTCCTTGTAACAGAAACACTTGGAGACCAGGTTGGTATTTGACCGCTCATCTGAGTTCAGTCTCACCTGACCATGGTCCTGACAATCCAGGGTCTTTGTCCGAGTGATGGGACGGCCTCATCCATCAGAGGGTGGGTCTTGATGAAGTTGAGCATCTCATCAGGGAACGCGTTTGAAGAATTAAACCTGGAACCTTGAACGGCGCAGCCACCGGGCCTGGGGACAAGAAGTTTCAGCACATGTTTAGCAGACTGTGCAGAGGCCAAGCGGCATCCTCTTTTGTGACTACTTCAGGCATGAGTAAAGATGTTTTTAAATAATCAAGCAGTCTAGACTGGCTGAGTGTCTCACATTCAGACACTGAACAAGAGACTGATTGGATTTAGTCAAAGAACTTCATTTTTGATGATGACGATGGTGACACGGTCAGGACATGCTTTTATTGGCAGAGTTTATAGAAAGTTTTACAGGCTATAATATCATGTGCAGCATCTTCCTGCATTCTCCATTACATGTGTGTCTAATTAACTTGTTTCACCTTGTAACCAAAACTTTTAAAACATGCCCTTGAGCAGCAAACAGTAAATTTATTATTGCTTGCATGGTGTGTATTTCCTTTCGTTATGAAATCAAACCTGCGACCTGCGAAACACACCTTCATAGAACAGAATTACGACTGAATTGAATACTGGTTGCTCATAATACAGTTTTCCTCCTACAGTCCTCTGATAACAGCGAGAACACAGGTGCATGAATTGATTACAGCCATCTGCACCTTGGCTTTGGGATGACTTCATCTGGAACAGGCGTCCAAATAGACTCCGGTGATTTCTGCTCCTTGAACCTCCCTTCAAATACAGCAGCCAGCTGCTCCATGTCGAAGGCACACACCGCCGAACCCGGGATGCTAGGAAGACAAAGACAGAGAGGTGAGACAGGGGTAGATTAAGACAGAGACATTAGATTGATAAAACACTCTGAACTGACACAAAATGACTGCCAGCCCTCTGTCAAGTGGGCTTAGCTTTGCGACAGGGGGGTTGCAGAGAGAGTAAGTGTCGGAATAAGAAAAGACAAGGTAGATAATACCTAGACTGCAAAATAGACTGTGAAACATGAAAAAAGGAAGAAGTTAAAATGTAGAAAGTCAATTGAGAGAGTGAGAAAGGGACAGGCTTCCAGAGAAAATGACAAATTGGATTTGGGCTGTTCATATTTTGACGTTCAAAACTTGAACACAAAGGAAATTGTTACTGAGACGGAAAGAAAGACTGGATAAGATAGACGCTGTCAACTCCGTGGGCGAAGAATAGATACGCAGCGAATGCAATAGCTAGATTAGACACATGAAAAGATCTTGGCTGGAATTCCTGGAATATAAAATGAAATAGGAAATGAGTCACTGAATATTTTGCCTTTCACAAAGTGTGTGTGTGTGTGTGTGTGTGTGTGGGGGGGGTTCTCATAAACCTAACAACACTTCCCAGTAAAAAGCCCAGTGCACCTCAGAGGCTGCTTAACTACTCGTGAACCCTGCAACAGGGAACAGAACATCTGCTCCAAAAGGTGTCCAGAGCCCACACACACACACACACACACACACACACACACACACACACACAACAAATAGAGACACATTCAGTCAAAGTTACACTATCTCTTCACTGAGCCTGATGCTACATTTTTGTGTTTTGGCTAGAGAACGCACTACAGAGACAGAGAAATAAAGAGAGCGGTGTCAGGGTAAGATAAGAAATGAGTTTTTTAAAAAAACATCCCATGCTTCATGCTCCCAGACTCAACTCTCTGCTCTGAATGTGTCCTCGTCAATGACTAATGGTGTGCGTGGTGTGAGAGCTAGTGACTAAGTGCTAATACCTTAGCGATACACAGTCACACGCAATGAAAAACCTGAGAGACTGAGTCACCTGCAACCTGCTGCTACAAAAATCCCACACATAGCCCATCTGTTTCTGACCTTCTTTTTCTCTCTCTTTCTTATAAAATAAACGTCCAACGGGTGATTTGAGGACCCGCGCAGCCTGCCCTCGTTATTCTGAGCGGTGTTTCTGTTGAGTGCCCCTTTGAAAGCCACAGAAGGGTTTGTTTGGGAAGGCAGCGCCCGCAGGTTGGATTTTGGTTGCAGCAGGGATCCGTGCTCTCCTGATGTGCCATTTGATCAGGTCACGCCGTCTCCCTCAGTACTTATCATTCATAGGCAGGGATGTGACTCAACCCCGGCCAGCGTGGCAGAGCTGCAGGCATATCTGTGGACGATACGGCGTCTCTCTCAGGACTGTCGGCACCAGATGTTATGTGTGACATGTCTGCCAGCTCTCCACTGGTGCCAGCTTGCCTTCCTTTTTCTACCTTATTCCTCCCCCTGTCTCGCTCGCTGCAGGTCACTGGGTTTGTCCCGTGTAGGGCTGTGTGTCTACCAGAAGTAAGCCAAAAGGCCTCAGGCTGTTTTTCTTTCCAAATTCTCTTAATTATTCCCATTTTGACTCTGTAGTATTCTCTCCTGCTTTTGTTTCAAGTCCATATGTGTTGTTTTCTTGTCTACAAATTTCATTTTCAATCATTTTCCCAGCACACTTCCCTTTGTTTACTTTCAAATTTTGCCCGTCCCCCTCTCTGTCCATCGGCATTTGTCTGTCCTTCACTCTTTCTCCTTGACTTGAGTGACAGGCTGTCCAGGCAAGATGCATAGGGTGTCTGTTCGAGACGACTGCTGCAGAGTCTAAAGTACTTCCTCACTGCTTAACAAGCTCTCTGACAGCTTGGAATAACACAGCCCTCACGGACACAAGATGCCTCGTAGGAGTGGACGAGGAAGAGGAGAAAAAGGTGGCAGTCAGGGGAAGTTTCAATGTCAGTGCTTAAAACAGGGCTCTAACTCTGATAAACTCCAGTGACTTTAAATGTTGCACACTCCTCATAAATATCAAAAATAAAGACCCTGAAGTATGGCATGAATTAATCACATGGGGGCTGTATCATTTCTGTTAAAATGTCTATACATTTAAAGGTCAGAAATCTTGGTCTGATTCTCTGCAGAGTACAAACTTCTGTACAGTAGGTCTTTGTATATGTTTTTAAATAATATCTTCATTGATTCACTTAACTTGATTTCCACCATGCTTAGATCCAGAGGGGTTTCATATGAACTTTGCCTCCTTTTTTCAGCAAAATCAGATAAATAGTTTGGCCGCTGCGATGGCATAAATTTTGTAATGGCTGTGGCCTCCCCTAAACTAAAGACCTTTAGTCCAATCAACCCAAGATATATTTTGTTTGTTCAGTAGAGCACAGCTCCACTGGCATTTTTAGGGAATAGCTTGACATTTTGGGGAGTACCCTTATTAGTTTTCTTGCCAAGAGTTAGATGATAACATTGATACCATTCTCATATCTGTTCAGTACATGTAAAGCTGGAGCCACTTTATCTTAGCTTAATCTAAAGACTGGAAATAGAGGGAGACAGCTAACCTGGCTCAACAACAACAAATCTGCATACCAGCACCCATATAGCACACTAATTAACATTATGTTCTTGTCAAAACTGTATAAGATATAAAAACAACAAGTTGTAGTTTTACAGGAGATTATGTGTTGGACTATTTCTTTGCTTAGAGTGATTTGTCAGAGTTGGCTTGTGCTATTCCCAGACAGCCAGCGGATACTCCGGTAAAAAAAAACACAACTACCCATCCAAAGTAAATAAGTGGATTTCCAAAAAGGTCAAACTCTTCCTTTAAAGTGAGCCTCTAAACTATGATCACAATTATATCACAAAAAGTTTCATATTAAAACCTTTCAACCTGGGCCTTAACTCTGAGACTCTTTTCTTCACACCTCCTGAACTTTTACCCTTTATCCCCTTAATCTTCGTTTTTAATATTATTCAGTCATCCTTCTTCTTTCATTTATTCTACCACAAACCTCTCAGCTCTTCTCCTTTTTCATATTCAAGCGACCTAATTTTTCACTCTTCCTTGACCTTTTCACATCAGGTCCCCGTGGGTTTTCTCTTCTTTCCCTGTAACAACTTGTATTTTCCTTGTGACATGGCTCTGCTGTTAACTATATGTGGTGTTCCTTTCCCACATCCATTTCTCAAGCTCTAGCTACTAGATACCTAACTATGTATCTCCCTGCCTTCTCTACTTGTGCAGGTCCAGCGGGACTAGCTTGCACATCTGTGCATCCTCCCTCGTGCCACACTTTTCCTGGCACACTAAACCTGTTCTCCTCCTGCTCCTTGTCCTCCTCATTTCCCCTCCTCTGCCGTGTTTTCCCAGAGGGATATCCTGCTGTCTGACCCCATCACATGGGAATCTTTACAACCAAACCAAACATGGCCTCCCACTCTCAGGATGCACTAGATTTACTTTACTTTGCATGGGATGTTTTCCTTGCATTCCTTCGCGGCTCCATTAAGCCTAATGAGCCCATGTCAGTCCGCTCTAGCAGCAATAGACATTTTCAGCTGCCAAAACAATAGCTAAAAAATAATGAGAATTGTTTGTTTTTCAGCACCAGTCCAGAGCAGCATGATGACGGCAAGCCTTCCATTTGACATCTTGCTGCTGTTCTTTCGACACGCCGTATACCCACTTATTTGGGCTGCTAAATAAAGCTGAAAGTACTTTCTTTTCTCTTCTTCTCCCAACAGTCTCATACTCTTATTCTCCCTCTTTTGAGTTTGCTGTTGCTCCCTGCGCCTCCTTGACCTCTTGAGCATTGGGAGTGTGAATGCAGGAGGTGCCCAGTAGGAAATCTGAGCTCTACTTTCATCCTTCTTCGAGAGGAAGGGCCTGGGGCTTCAGAGGTGGATGCACAAAGGAACTGACAACTGGAGGCGATTTTTAAACTCTGGAAGTAGAGACCTACAGATCCTGCAAATACAACTTCATACCATTTGAGGAGCTGGTATGTGGCTGTAAAATTATCCCCGGAGTTTTGGGCACAGGAGGAGATGAGTAACTTCAGAGTGTCCAGGGGAGACTGTGGGAGGGCCCAGTAAAACCTTGATTTCATCCAGTTATTCCCATACTACAGTCCCATATATGCTGCCCAGGGCCAAATGGCAGGAGAGAATAGCTATTCCTCCACTCCCAGGTCCTGCTTCATGCTGTTTTCACTGCACGCTGCCAGCCAAAGCAATTTGTCTGGCAAGCACTTAGCCGGTGCGGCGCAGTGGGCCACACGGGGCCAGTGGGAGTTTTGCAGCTCACCTCACACATTCTCTCATTCTCTTTGTGCTCATTTTCCTCCATCACGCGTCTCCTTATCCATCCATCTAAACCTCCCTTTCTCTCTCTTGGCTGGCAGTTATTTAAAATAGTACCCAGTGGCAGTTTACCCAAGCAGGGGCGTGTGTGTTCAGCTGGTTCTCCTCTGTGGCATGCCGCAAACGCTGTTATCTGGGAACCATTGTAAGTGTGTTTGTGCACGTGTGTGTTTGTGTGTGTGTATACGAGTGGGAGTGTGTGTGTGTGTGTGTGTGTGTGTGTGTGTGTGAAGCATCCATCTGTCTCTGCAGGCAGTGGCCCCCTCTCGCTGCGAAGTCCCTCCAAACACACAGATAAGATGCAGCTGATGAAACAGTTTTAGATCTCAGAGAGAGCGAGGGATGCACGTGTTGTCCATTATTGACTTCCTCGTCCTTGAGCTTCTCATCCATCTCTCCCCCTCTTGTTCGCCGTCTCCCTTTTTCTCCTTTCTGTCTTCTCTTCCTTCTCTTTTACCCCCTCATTGTCCCTTATTTCTTCCCCTCATTCTCTCCAGTCTCTTACTGGGAGCCCACTGCTTTGAGACACTGTCCTGCAACTGGTATAGGGCTTTATTTTTACATCCTTTAAAAAAAAAAGAAGGATTTATACTGGAACCACTGACAGGTGATAGCAATGCTGCAGGCTGCATTTAAGTGAGACACTGTATTGATTCCAGACCAAAGTCAAACAGCAGACAGTAGCAAGAGATTTCTGTGTGCTTGCCTCAATGTGCTGGCACTACCAGACACCATAAGTGGTATCGGGGCCATTCAGATAGTGTACGGTGAGTGGGCAATCACAGAAAAAGTATACTGAATACTTTTCTATGATTTCAGCCACTTAGACTGCAATATGCTCGAGCAATACCTTATTTCAAAATGAGCAGAGTATGTTCGTCTTTGTGCAACTTTAAGGATACATGAAGGATGTTTCGGAAAACATGCATGATACAATGTTCCTCTTAATAAGTAACTTCATCTTCCAGTAAGTATGAGGACCATGTTTCTCTTCCTAATGTTGAAAAATAGAACATAGCAATTCAGTAAGGAAGAATAAGCAGATTATTTTTATCGTATCAGAAAAGAAAACTTGTTTATTTTCTCTTGCAGCAAGAAGAATTATCTCATCCCACTGGAAGAAAATTTGAGACCAACACTAGATAGAGTCATTTTAGAACATCTCTAATGTAGAATCAAATTTATATTTTATACATCAAAACAATCCGAAGTGTTTGCATGGCACACATAAATATTTTTGTCCTGCCTTCTTTCTCTCTGTTGTTCAGTCCCTCTGGTTTGCTGTTTGCGTTGTCTTTGGCTCTGCAAATACCTGCAGTCTCCAATAATCCCCCATTTACCAGGCAGCATCTCTCCTCTCCCCTCCTCTCCTCTCACCTTTTTTCAATTTAATCTTGTCTTTCAACAAATCACCCTTTTGTCCTCAATGAAAGCAGTCCATGTGTCTTAAATTACTCTGTACCTCACAATCTTGACCTTTGTACCGCCACACAGCCTCTTTCATTTCTCTGGAGATTTGCTTGGCCTGTAGGAAGCCTTGCTCTTTCCGACTTTATAGGTGAAGGAACAAACTATGGTGGTCCACAGAATTTTCAAGGGAATTTTCAAGTGCTGCTTCACACTGGGTGTCCATCTCAGTCTCCACGGGAAGTATGTCGGGATGTGTTCCTATGTTTGTGTATTTCTTAAAAAACACTCTCCATATGATTGAATCCCCTTTTCTCTTTCCGAAGAGGATGTGGATTGAAATTCATCCACGTCAGCCCTCAAATTCACACATGTATGAACACACATACACAAATAGAGCTTGTTTTTTGAAGTATTGATCTCAAGCAGTGATTCCCAACTGGTCTGCACTTGCTCTGGGTTACGTGAAAAGATTTAAGAGTAGTCAGTAGGTATTTGAGGAGTAGCAACTTGAAAAGGGATGGACTGCAATTTTATTTAAAAAAAATATATCATGATATGGAGTCAGCTAGAACGCCATGTGTTGAGAGTGCATGCAACCTAGTTAGGAAGCGAGCAGAGAAGATGAAACAGTTAGCTAAAAGTAATGGATAGCCTAAATGGTGAAATGTACTGTAGATAAAATGAATAAACAGTTCAAATAGCAGCTAAAGGAATGGATTAAGAGTTCAAATAGCTAAATGTAATGAATAAGGTGTGAATTAATTAGCTACATGAATGGATAAACTGTTGAGTTCCCCAGTGAAACAGAATATTTGACCAGTGTACAGTTACAAGAGGGATCTAAATCAAATCCTTTGCATCTGATTGTACCATTGAAAAGTGAGTGGGCTTAGAGTTAAGTGCAATACGCACACCTCCCTTACTTGGGGCACGTTCGATCTGAAATTTGTGTGCACCGTTTTGCTACAGCTTCCACGCCGAACATCTTAAAATGGTGTGCCAACAGGCTTTGAGGTACGTTTTCTCATGGGTGGTGGGTGTGTTAGAGGTGTTACCAAATCAGCAGCAATGTGTAAATAACCCCAGCCATACTAAAAGGCTCATTGACACAACAGGGTGTTCAATCCAGCACCATTGTTTCCATTGAAATAAATGTTTTGCTACTTTTTGTTGTGGCTGAATGGACCCCTGTTTTTAGATCAAGAGAACAAGGGAGAGATGAATGTGTTAGACCTCAGCCACATTGTTTTGGAAATGAAAACAAAGGCTGTGCCCACTGATAACCAAACCTACATCTCTTCCTATCACACTCCACATTGCTCTGTTCGCTACTGTGACCCACATATGGTGCAGTTTTATATGACTGGTGTGGCTGGCTTGTCACCTTAAGTCTCCTTTGATTTTCCAACTTTGCCTTTGTTCAGTGTGGTGAAATACAAGAAGTGGTGCAGCAGTTGAGATCTACATCATGTCCTCCTGATATAATGCCTACTAAATTGTTCAAAAATGTTTTTAACTGTATCGTTGATGATGTACTTGAGATTGTAAATACCTCCCTGCTTGCTGGAATATTCCCCACAGGTCTCCAACATGCAACTATAACACCACTGTTGAAAAACAGTAATCTTGATCCATTTACTTCACAGCGCTACAGACCTTTTTCAAACTTTCAATTCCTGGGAAAATTAGACAAGGCTGGTTGGGTATCTGTCATATAACAGTATGTTTGTTGTTTTAGAGCTAACCACAGTACAGAAACTGCACAGGACAGAGTAGATAATGATCTCAAAATCAGCTCAGGCAACCACAAAGTATCTACTCTGGTACTTCTAGACCTCAGTGCAGTGACTGATACTGTGGACCATGTGATTCTTCAGCGCTGTGAACATGGTTTAGGCCTCAAGGGCATAGTTCTTAACTGGCTCCTTTCATGTCTAACTAGAACATCCTTTTCGATTGGCAGCTATCAAGCTGATAATAACAGCATTCAATATGGAGTCCCCCAAGGGTCAGTTCTTGGTCCTCTGCTTTTCAGTCTGTACATGCTCCCACTTGGATTCATCATTCAGCGATATCATTTTTCATATCATTCCTATGCAGACGATACACTGCTATATCTGTTGCTACTCATCAACTTAGCCCAGTTACACTGGCGATATCAAATATCTAATGGCGACAGACTTTTTATAGCTAAATGAGGACAAAACAAAGATTCTTTTAGTAGGTCCCAAGGCACTAAGGCACTAGATTCTCTGTTGTGTAAAACCATATGAGCATGCCAAAAACTGAGGTATGATTTTAGATGCTGATCTTAATTTCCAGAAACACATAGCTAATATCTCAAAGTTCTCCTTTACTCATCTTAGAAATATATCTTAGACAAGATGCTTTTTGTCACAGTCAGATTCTGAAAAGGTGGTTCATGGTTCATTTTTGTCATGTATGATGTTTACTTTTATCTTAAGCACACTGAGCCTACATTTTTCAAATGAAATGTGCTATAAAAATAACCTTGACTTTGATTGGACACACTTTTGTAAAGGCCCCCGAGTGCAGGATGAATCATCAAACATTTGAACAAATTTTATCTGGTTTTACAGAAAGAGAAAAGACGGGGATTCTGGTGTAAAAATACTCTGATACTGAAGATGGAAAGATGCTGAAATAAACCTAAAATTGAATTTGAAAAGTTCACTAAATGTAACTGATAAGTAGTTCAAATAGAGCTAAAAGAAACATTAATAGTTAAAATATTGGGCTAAAGGTAACAGATAAACAGCTAATATAGATGGCGGTGTTCATGGTTCTGGGGGTACAACTGGCTGATCCTGAGTGTCTGTCCTTGCGTGCACAGTTTTTGAGAGACAAGAGGCGAGAAGGTGTATTTATATGCTATGGAGCTTGTTTACAGGAATATGTTAGTAAGTGTATGTTGTACCTGTTCGCTGGTGTGGAGAACACTCCCAGGATTATGTCCCTGCCGTGCATCTTGATGATGGGGCTGGTGGAGTGGAGCAAGTTAAAGTAGAAGTGGGAATCACCAGGGACGGAGCAGTTCAGACGGGCCTTCAGGAATGACGTCCACTGCTTCTCCAGGACGCGCTGAGACCCACCCAGATCACGTTTGCACACCCGAGCCACACGTGACACCACCACCTGTGAAGAGTCCAGCACAGAGAAGCAGATGTAGACATAGCAAATATGCAAAATACATGTGCAACTCACTGACAGGTGTATCTGTATAAGCGCAGTTCACATAAACTCTGGTGATAAGCTGGGGAGTAAGCTTTGGATTTCATCTTCAAAAAGGCATATTTAAAAGCTCTTTTCAACTCCAGTGTGAGCTCCACAGAGTCATCTGCATGCTATTTGCAATGTTTTGACAGATCATTGTTCTATAATGGTAAATCTAATATCAATTATTCATAAAAATGTCATTGCTTCTCAAAATTGCTTCTTTGAACAGCCTCATCCACACAACGGTAATGCTGTTTAAGTATCCATTTACTCTGCTCTCTGTAAACATGTCAAAGCCGGAGACCTTGTGCAAGCACTTCTCCCCAAATGTGAATTGCTAATTTATTAGAGAAGATCCTGATGCTGATACTTTTTCATAAAGATGTATCCCCAGCTCTGGTAAGGGCGGGAAATATACAAAGCTATAAAAAAAAGCTTTTCTTAGGTTAATCCAGACATGCATTGTTTACCCAGACTATGATTTGTTGGATTAGATATGCAGACAAACAAATACAAGGATGAAAGGTCAGTGTAGCAGTGGGGAAAAGAGTTGATATTGACATTCAAATAATAACAGCAGTGAGATATTAGAGCGGCGTCTGCTTTCATGGTGTTGAATTTTAACCACAGATTCCTCTACAGTCCTTTTAAAGGTGCACTGAATGGACCAGCTGCTCGTCCATGTGAATACCGAAAGTTCAGAGGGACAGGAGGATGGGTTTTCAACAGAATGACTTCTATACCTTCTCCAGGTAATTGAACTCCATGGCTATCTCCCTGAAGAAGAAGTAGATGTGAGGTCCCCACTCCACAGCGCTGACAAAATAGGGCTCTATATTGTGAGAGAGAAGAAGAGTCAGAGTTAGAGGAAGAAGGGGGAAAGGTTTTGAAATATAGATGGACCATGAGAAAGCATACAGCAAACAGTGTCTTCATATGCAAATGCATCACTCACTCCCATGACACCGAGGTAACATGAGGGCAGTGAGAAAGAGGCACAGGCCATGCTTAATTTCATTACATAGTGAAAGGGGATTTTACACCAAACAATAAGCGCATTATGACTCCCTGATGTTTCTGGGAACTCAGTTTCACGCTATGCATTTCCGTGCTATTACACCCAAGACTAGCTGGCTCCTGTGTGTCTGATTATCTGATATTGTGAATTTTGTTTTTACTGTCCTATCATCATCCTTAGCTTTGGCCCGTGATGTGGATTCTCTGTCAAGGAGCAGTGAGTTTGACAGTTTCCTGTCCAGTGACCTGAACACAGAGTTGTCAGGCTGCTGACTCAGCCCTCTGCTACTGACACATGTATCGATCCTGCATGCTGCTAAGTGATGTGGACACACACTCAAAACATAAGATGCTGATGCACACCCGTCTGTACGTACCTCTGAACCACTTGGAGTCGTGCTTGACGGTGCGCAGAGCGGGACTGTCCCCAAGGCTACGGTAGATCACCGCATCAATAGCCAGGAAGTCTGTCACAGTAGCTGTGAACAGATTCCCCTCTGACACACACACACACACACACACACACACACACACACACACACACACCACACACCACACACACACACACACACACACACACACACACACACACACACACAAACACTAGTGAGTTGGACAGCCTGCCAAAGCAACAGAGTAACCACAAACAATAGAGCTGGAGTGTGTGCTAGCCTTTTATAGAAGTCCTGCATCATAAACATGACATGACTGACCAGTCAACAATATAATTAAAGTGACATAATTGCAACTTTGCAGCACTCCCACACAAAAAACAACAGTTTTACTTCTAGCTAATATCAGATAATGGGATGATGGCTGAACAGTAATGGCTCCCCACAGTTTCAGCCACAGAACACTGTTGATTATATTACAGTGGAGTGTTTAAATCCGATGAAGTAAACAAAGCTGATGGATTAAACTGAAAGATCACAACTGCCCTGTTTTGTTGAGCTTGAAATGTGGAACACACTCAGTGATATTCAACAATAATTTTCTTCAGTGATAATCCTCAATGTGTGATCGATATGCAGGTGAATCTGATGGATGTTGCAAAACTTTCACTGTGTGGAGAGCCGACCTTCAGCACAGGCTCAAATCATATTCGTGCGAAGGAAGGGAATTCTGTCTAAAAGGCACAATTGCAGAATGGGGTGGCAAAGTTGTGTCACCTTTAAGTCTGCAGTGGAGATAGTAACAGTGCTGGATCGATGTCTGTGTAAGCGAGACAGGTGTAATGTTGTGACGACGTGTTAGGGTCTTGACACTTCAAACCAATGGTTGGCTGTTGGTCAGTGTCAGGCTTCTGGTGATTGTTGCCCTAGTTTGCGTGGTGACCTGCATCGTTGGCACTAGATAGCCCTTATCTGCTTTTTTTCGGCCAATTCAGCATGTTGAATTGGTGTCGGAGACAGCAGAGCCCGTCGGTGAATAAAATCACTCTGCTTGCAGCACACCAGCGGCAACTGATAGTTTAGTGGATAGGCCGATATCCCACATGGTAAACAGCAGAGCAGTGCGGCCCTGAATGACACCAAAACGCAGTAGAGACTCTCAGCATAGTTTTTTTGTTACATGCCTATTTTGGTACAAACATTTAGCTGCCAGTGTGACAGATAGCCCTCTGAGATTTACTTGCCAAACAGAAAATCTACTGGCATTTGACGCTTGGCGGGTTGTAATTTCAGACCCTGTCCTCTGGTTTTTCGTTTTTGAATGACAAATACAGACTACCACCTCCTGCTGGTATGGAGTTATTTCCTCTCATGCAGATGCATTACATACCTGCTAGTTGCTATTGGCTGTCGTCTTTGTGATGTGTTATAGTGCAACATTTCGGCTGAGACACAAGCAAGGAGAAGTGACACCACTGTCGGCCTTCATCACCAGTAGTTTTGCAATGTCGGTTTGGTGTGTCTGAGCTGTGATGTGTGTGACCAACCAGCGGGAGATCTAAGCAGCTAGCAGCACTACTAGTTAACTCAAAGAAGAAGAACAGCAATCGAAATAGTGGAGATAATGAGGTCCAGCTTCATACTCTCTGAACAGAGGAGAAGATCAACAGCCATAAAACAGAGACAGGGAATGATGGTTAGGGCTGCATCATTCTATTGTTACTATTTAGAAAGTCGTGCCTGATGCGTATGTTACATATCACACTAGAGCCAGACACTGTTGTGTTACACATCTCGCCCGTCATGCCTCTTTTTCTTCTGAAACACTGTTTTTTGGTTGTGTATAAAAAAGAACAGACAGCATAATGAAGGGTCTTTATCGCGGCCCAGTCACGAGATCTGTGTGTAAAAACGGGACAGGAGATAGGTACCACCTTTGTGGGCTACCAGTGCCAAGGGATCCATAATACCTTTCAGTATAGTTCTGTTAAACAAGTCTGGGTGATATGAGGTGCGTGTCACTTGCAGTTTGTTGCACTTGATTGTTGGTGATGTTGCTGTGGAGCACTTTGTTGTTAAATGTCTGTCTTAAATTGTGATGTCTTTTTGTGGCGGTTGTATTTGTGTGACAGTTGCCACAGACACAAAGAGAGTTTCCTAAGGGATAAATAAAGAAACTAACTAACAGGTGAGGAAGTAGTAAACACTCAAACAGGTGTAACTTACCTGCAAACCGAGCTACATTGGCGTGTTTGGGGTCATAGGGGCACCTCGCCATACCGCTAACTGTGTCTCCTACCATCTCGAGAGTGTCTCCCTGTTACACCACGCACACATAAACACACACAGATGCACACATCAATCAGCAAACTCCAAACAATATAAATGCGTCAACAGCAGCATTATGAAAACAAGCCACAAAGAGAATGACAATTAGGGAGTGTTACCATAAGTGTAAACTAATGATTCACTGGTGCCAATTAGACACAGCAGCAACAACAAGAGAGTCACATTCTCATGCATAAATAAAACACACACACATACAGACACACAGGGGTCCATACACCCACATAAAATCATACATGTATACGCAGTATAATCTCTCCTCTGCATCACTTTCTCTATTACACACACACATTTACTAACACATACACTTAAAAGGTA
This sequence comes from Epinephelus moara, assembly GCF_006386435.1. NCBI lineage: Eukaryota > Metazoa > Chordata > Actinopteri > Perciformes > Serranidae > Epinephelus > Epinephelus moara. The sequence continues at coordinate 14,450,765 of NC_065515.1, read as the reverse complement.
GCCAAAAGCAAACAATTTCCCCAGCACAGTCTAATTATCATCCACGGCTGAAAGGGAAATAATTTATATGTGTCATTTCATTAAAACCTAGCTATAAATAAAACAGTAGCTAGCATCGCTAACTAGTCCCCAGAGAAACAGACAGCCTATCATGGAGAGACAGGTGTGTTATACACTGTTGTAGAATGTCATTAGTGGCTGACAGATAATGGGCCAGGTACGGCTCAGTGTTCCACTGTTGCGCTATGTTTGAAATGTGAGAGGCTGAAAATAACACTTATCTGAAAAAGCCTTTGATAGTGAAAGGATTTTTTCCCCTCTCACTTTCTCCAACTCAACTGCCTTCATTGCTCATTTAATATTCCTGCAGAATGATGTGAAATCAGCCGAGCCGATGATTAATATTTATGCGTAGTTTTTCTTCCACAAGTTTGAAATCGTTACTGTAATTGAGCGAGACAGGGATTGGTCGGGAAGTGGAGCACGTTCTGCTGCATGGTGGAGGATTCAGGTGAGCTGCCGCTGTCGAATGGAGATACACCTTCAGCGTCTGACAAACTTGTGCTGGACAGGAAGGAGGAAATATTCAGAGTATTCTGTGGCTAATTGTTTGAATCAGCTCTGTCAACACTTAACACTTGTAGCTTGAACCTCGGTGTCTCTTAAATCCCAGTTGGGGAATTGCTTTGCTTTCTTAACCACTTGCAAAAGAAATGAAACCACGCAAGCAAGTCACGTCTTCGCTCTTACTCTGAATACCCTCCTCTTCCTCTTCTCCCTCCTTTGTGTTCTTCTTGATTATCCGTCTCTAACTCTCAACGATAACAAGCTCGGCAGACCGCAAAGTTTAACCGCCGAGAAATAACAACTGTTGTATCTCAGGGAAACAAGGCACTGGAACTGCCAGACAACAAGGATAAATAAGTCCTGGGGAGGAAGTCAACACTGCCACGAGAGCTGAACAAACAACTCTAATCAAGCTGTAAATTTTCACCTGAACAGGCGCACTGATTGTGTTTGAAAGCGAGGCCTCTGTTTAGGAAGAATAGATACTGTAAGGCATTCATCAAGGACGTCAAAGCAATCATCATGACGTTATTTTAGAGTTAACTCACAGTGTAGTTGGCACAGAGTGGGTTGAAGGCGTTGGTCCCACACACAAACAGGCCTCCCTCTCTGCTGAGCAGCACCTTCATGAAGTTACGGCATTCGTCCTGCAGGAAAAGGGAGGAATAAAGGGAGGGAGAGCTTAATATGCAGGAGGGGTGAAAGTGAAGAGAAGAAAGGCAAAATGATGGAGCGAATACAGGAAGAACTGGGTTTATTTTTCAGACACTGATTATCCAAACCGCTCTGTGAAATGAAGCTTTTCAGTTGCCTGATGTGTGGAATTATCACACCATTAATGCTGTCAATCATATTGATACAGTCTGAACATAGCCCGCAGAGACTTTAACTGTCTACCCTCTTCACACATGCAAACACACACACACACACACGCACACACGCACACACACACACGTACAGCCGCTGTTGATTGACAGCCGGTAATCCAAACCAGCCTCGGGATTTTAAAACAAGCCAACAGATTTAAGGCTAATTTCTCCACCGTGAGGCGTCAAACTACATGAAGCCTGCTTAATGACTAAATAAACCCAAGTCACAGTTTAATTCTTCCGTGATTATTCTTTGAAATGAGAAGTCGTGTAAGCACCACATGACTTAATAGCCGCTTTAGCCCCACAGTGCCAAAAAGTAATAAATGTTGGTGTAGTGAAACTGAGAAAAATGACTTTCAAGTTAATCTGCTGCCCCGACAAAAGTATATAGTGTGTCAGTGTGTTTATAGAAGGAATGACAAAACACATGTAGCCTCTGAAGAAACACTTCACCCTGCTGTAGCACTGCTTTACATTGGTTCTACTCCTACTAGCTATCCATTTCAACTGTTGATCCAGATATCTCTAAATGTACTGTATGTGGACTCATAGGCAACAATACAACAAGCATTCTGGTTTCTGTTTGTAGTCCAAGTAGTATTGACCAATCACATTCTAGCAGGCTTTGGTTGCCTCCAGGTAAACAGTCCATGTGGAGAGGAAAAGAAGCGTAACACATCAGCCGAAATGCAATCTCAGAACCCATCTGCGGCAAGCTTTTTATCTTATTTATCTGCATCATATGCAGAATATGTTTAGAGATTAGCTGAGATGTTGTCTGGACCTGTCTCAAGTTACCAATCAAACTGTAAACAATAAGCAGGGCATGAAAGTCTTGGCTTGGATAACTGGTGGCTACATCTGGGGCACATTTAATCTGAAAACGGTGTGCACTGTTTTGCTACAGTTTCTAGGCTGAACAAGATGTCTCCTTGAAATGGTGTGAAATGGTGTGCAACTGGCTTTGAAGTACATTTAATCTCATATGGTGGTCAGAGGTGTTACCCTATCCACAGCGATTTATATATAAACCAAATTCTGGTAGATCTTTACATAGTTATTGCTTTATTTCACACTTCCTTTCACAATGTAAATCTATGTTTCCAATGCCAAAAAAGCCATTTGAATTGAACTGAATTTAAACCTGCTGTATTAAAAAGCAGTGTGCCTGCGTAATACACAGGGTGTCGAACACACCATTGTTTCTGTTTAAATAAATGTTTTTGCTACCTTTTGTCAGGGCTGAATGGAGCCTAGTTTACTCATTCTCAGTTGCAATGTGAGTATGTGTACACATGTGATTGAGCTATAGATGCAATGTTAGTAAGAGAGTTATTGAAAAATGAATACAATTAAAAAAAGAAAGATAGGAAAAATGTCAACAATTCATACATAAAAACTGTGACCATTAATTTCAAGAGTTGTTTTTTTCCTCTCAGGTTGTTTGATTTGTAGGACAGTAGAGCATAAAGAAGCTATTCAGTATCTCACAAGAATAAGAAAAAACATTCAAAAAAGTTATGAAAACATACGTACAGTATGGGTAACAGAGGTTTTTTGTTCTTGCTGTCATCATCTGTGACAACTCAGATTTATTTTCGGACTACACGGGAGGTCCTGATCCCCATGCTGGGGAGCACTGTCTCGAAGGGCTTTAAGACCATAAAGTAACATGATAATGAACAAACAAAGAATCAATCAACAGTGAATCTGCGTGTGCACGACCCTTGACTCTAAAAGCAAAAAGTACCGACAGCAGTTTGCCTTTGCAGAGCCGAGTTCACAGCCCGTGTGTGTGACGAGTGAGTGGCGATGTACAGTAGATCACTGGTGGACAGAAGCCAGCAACCCCCTCCCCAAACTACTAGTGTCCCAGCCAGGATGGCACCAGCTCTTACACACACACACTCACACACACACACACCAGATGGGGTCTACTTCAAGACCACCACCCGCACTGATCTCATCGGAAAGAGAAGTAGGGCTGGAGCAGGAGTGGTGGTGGTGATAGCGGGTATGTGAAATGACAATCTGTGCGTGTATGTGTGTGAGTGCGTGTGTGTATGAGTGAGTGTGTGCAGACGAGATCAGAGGGAAAGCAGTGATATGAGAGACGGGTGAGTGTTATTCCAGATGCTCCACCCCACGCCCTCCCACCCCTCCACCTTCCCTCTTCACTCCCTGCTGGGTTCTCCTTTTTCAACAGCGGGAAAAAAAACAGGAAAGGAGGAAGTGTTTTCGTGTGTGAGTGTAAAGATTGTGTGTGTTGGGGTGCCGGGGGTGTGTCAAGTGGCAGGTGTAAATTTCTAATGGCGCAGCACTGTGTGACAAATTGCGGAGCGACTGTGACAGTATATATGTGTGTGTGTGTGTGTGTTTGACACTCCCCCCACATACAGCATGTGTTCATGTCTGCTTGGTGCATATATCTCTGTGTGTGTGTGTTTGTCTATCTGTTGTATCACAGCACAGATGCATGCTCATGTGTGAGAATCATTTGCATGCTGTTTGTCGGTGGGGTTGCAGTCTGTCAGCTTGGTCAGAGCTGTAATCACAAAGCCAGATGAAGCACTCTTAATAACAACCCAGTCCAACTGCCAGCATCTCAGAGAGGGGAGTAAATACTTAGAAGAGCCAAACCACTGCACAAATGTGCACATTTGGCAGTGCTCACACACAGAAAACAGGATAAAAACAAGGGTTAGATCTTTCATAACATTTCAACAACAGGGTTTTGATTGCAATTTGCACTTAACAGACATCAACAAAATTCATCCCTTGCTGCATAGATGCTTTTCATTAACCCTTAATCATCAATTCCAGGAAGCAATTTGGCACTTTCAGGTATGGGTCTTTCTTTATTCAAAGCCCAATTCTGTCACCAGGATTAGGGTTTTACTGTGGTTTCCACATTAAAAATAAACCAATTACAAAGGATCAAGTACCGAATCACTGAATTAAACAATTATATATAAATCCAAATGCTGTCTGTCCTGGTGCTTCCTTCTTCCCCTCTTTGCCTCCTCCTCTTTCTGCTCCCTCGCTCCCTGGGCAGAATCCAGACAAAACGCCACCTGTGCTGGCTGGCAAGCCTTCCCGAGACCCAGACGACTGCAGCCCTCCTCCTCCTCCTCCTTCTCCTCCTCCTCCTCCTGCTCCTCTTACTGACAGTGGCAGAGCTGCCTGGGCTCTGAAAAATTAATCTGCAGCACAGATGAATTACACAGGAGCACGCACCTGAGTGCAAATATGGACGTAGTTGTGAATGGAGGAGAGATTTAAAGAAGAACGAGAAGGAGTGTGAAAAGATAGGGGAGAGACGGCTCACAAGTGTGCGTACAGGGTCTGCGAGCAAGTTTGCATATGCGAATCTGCTTTTGAATAAACTAGACGTTACGCAGGCAGCAGGTTTTTAATCAGCCTCTTGCTCATAAGGCAGATGTTTGCCAGGCTAGTTCAACTCTGCAGATGTTGACCGAGCAAGTGCATTCGTCTCTTGTTGGATTCTCGGAACAGGCACAGATATTTTCCATGGACACATAGAAACACGCATATCTAAAAGCATTCATAGACATATAAATGCAAGGGATAACACACACACACACAGTGAGAGGATCGGCAACAAGTTCCCTGTTGCTACAACACATCTGCTCAAAACAACCTGCAGCAGTCAGACACCATTAAAACTGAGGAGGCTCCACATTCTGCATCTGCTTTCTATCTATTGTCTGGAACTTGACCTTTAGTCGGAGACGATAAACAACCTTTTTCATGGTCTAAGCCTGGGTTCAATGTTTGTTCTAATGATGAGGCTTTATCCAAAAACCTAAACCAACGTGGGTTTTACCTCCGGCTACAATCAGCACTCCCATGTTTGCTCTAACCAAAATACGAAACAGGTGCATACATTGTAAAATCTTCTGCTCATTATCCAGCTTTAGGAGCAACCACAGCATGTTTCATACCCTCGTAAAATGTAATAAGTTATCATGAAGACCTGCTTTAGCAATGTTCTACAATAGGAGCCATCTAAGGTAGTACATCAGGGGGTCGTATTTAGCAAGCTGCTCCTCTAAATCTCCAAAGTTTCCATTACATGCCTGGCTGGTCCCCTGATGTTAGCGACCAGGGAGAAGAGAGCATTGCTCTGCCAAGAGCCGCCATTGAGCCAGAACTCTCCCACACACACTCACACACACGTACTGTATACACAATACACACTCGCAAAGATTTGGCGAGCCGTCTTCTTCACTCATTAACAACAGGCTTGTCATTCCCAGAAAAATCCCTGACGCACATTTTGACTAAAAACACAGTGACTCCCCAAGACAGGAAGAGAGAGAGTGTGTGTTTGTGTGCATGTGGGCGGAGGATAAATTAACAGCGGTACCAAATTAGCAGCAATGTGCTGTTCTGAGTGCTGCGGTCTTACTCAGCATGTCAAAGCTAATCCGCGTCCCTCTGCAACCCTTCGTCTCTGTTTGATGGTAATTCTGACTGAACACACCACAGGCCACAAACAAACATTAGACACCAGAGGGAGGGAGAGAGGGAGAGAGGGAGGGGGAGAGGGAGGGAAAGTGAGATAATAGAGATAGGAGGACAAAATAAAGAGAAGGGGGGAGAGAGAAGAGGGAGAGCGAGGGAAAGAGAGACAGAGGGGAAGAAAACAGAGAAAAGCAGGGAGTTTTTCCAGGCCAGTCAGCCATGTGGCAGCCTCAGCGGTGGAACCGACCTGCAGCAAGACCTACAGATCATGGGGTCAGCTTAGCTCCACTCCCTGGTGGAAACATACACACACGCACTCACACACACACGACTATTCAATCCTTGACCGCAACACTTAACCTGCCTCACCCCTGAACAGCTCGCTGTCTGACAACCTGCTGAGAAAATGGTGGCAATCTGTCACATTGTGATTAATTCAAGTGATAATGTATGCGTACCTGTTTAAAAAAGGCTTTTTGGGAGTATATGGAGAAAAGAAGGTTCAGCACCTTAATATCTGATGCAGGTGTTTTATAATAGAGTCAGCTATTTGCTAAACCTTCACCAGGACGAATGTTTTGACAAAAGCTTATATCAAATAATCTGTGCTTTGTGCACATGGGAAATGCAGTTCACAGCGAAAGATCCCTTGGTCTGAATACATAGTGTACCCAACAATTACAGCACAAAAACTGAGGAGAAATCACTACAGAAAAAATTCGTAAAGCTACTTTGAAAGCATAGCTTCACAAGATACCAATTACTTCACACTGGAAGAAGCTAAACCACAGCAAAGCAACCCTTAGGGAGACATCTAGTTTGGTTAAAGTTACTTGGAAAAACTATTTTGTTAAAAATCAATGTAAAGATCAAATTAACAATCAGTGGGCCTATATGGGACAGGCCTTTAATTCCTTTATACACAAAACGTTTGCTGTTTAAACCAGTATGAATATTTCTTGTTTGAAACGGCTACAGATAACATGACAATTATGAATCATAAATTTGATCTAGTACCAACAGACAGCGCATCAGAGAGAGAGAGTTACGGCACTCTGCAAACCGACACGGCACCACTTTATCCTGTTAAAATAATACTCACAATCTGGAATACTTTTTTTATTTTTTTTTTATTAAAAAAACCCTTTTGATTCTTTTGATCCAAGGACCCTTTTGGACAAAAGGAATTTGAATAACTGCTTGGCAACCAGACCAGGTATCTAATTGAGACAGGTGTTTATTTGTCAAAATGTGTAGCCACACATTTTTACACGTTTAATTGGGACTAGGCTTTTTAGATTTTTACAGTAATGGAGTTTCTTGCAATAAGTGCCCACTGGTTTACTAGTCATACTACACAAAAAACATGGAAAATGCAAGAACTGTCTGGTTTGGTTTGTATGCAATGTCCATCAGTCAGACACGTGCCTTCCAGAAACTAGCATCTACTGTAGATGGGGGTATGCTCCAGGCAGGATTACTCAATTAGCTGGGTAACTTAAATAGCATGCAACAACTTCTCTGAACATTTGGTGATAGATAGCAATAATCAATACTTCTGACCACCTTATATATTCAAGTTTAGTTTTACAAATTCTGCTTGATGGATGCATTGCCTGGGCGCCTTCACAGCAGTCAGGATGAAAGAAAAGGGGCGGGGCTGGCCAAAGGGGCTTCAATTACAGCAGAGAGGCAATGGTTAAAATAAAAATCATTTTATGACTCAAAATTGTTTGTAGTTTCAGTAGTTACCTATGCAAAAATAGTATTAAAGTAATTTAAATATATAAATCACTGTACAGATATCAACATAGTTATACTACCAGCAAGCTACTGTAGTTAAACTTCTATCCATCCATCCATCTATCCATCCATTTTCATCCATCTCCTTGGGACACAGTAATAAGCCTTCTACAGTTCCACAAAGCACATGTAGACTGGATGGGTAAACTCCCATGACCCCTCCATCAGCCTTGCAAGGGTTAAGAGCTGGTCCACTATTCCACAGTGAGGACGGAATCCGCATCGCTCCTCCTGAATCTGAGGTTCAACAATCAGTCAGAGCCTCCTTTCCAGCAACCTGGAGTAAACTTTACCAGGGAGGCTGAGCAGTGTGATACCTTGATAGTTGGAGCACACTATCTGGTCCCCTTTTTTGAAAATGGGGACCACCATCCCTGTCTGCACCGTACCGGACCTCCCCAAGATACTGAAAAGTGTTTTCAGTGTTGAACTACTAGTTTAATTACATGTACAAGTGTGACAAGTAATTTAAGAGAAAGAAATACTGCACAAACATCTGGAAAACAACATATGCTGCGATAAAGTTCTAGTAATGGAAAACTTGGCTTCACCATTACATTGTTGTCTGCAGAGATTTATTCTCTCCATATTTGTTGTTTTTGGTGTTCTTGCACCTCAGCATTGTGCTGTGAGTTTGGCGATTATCTCAAAAGTACACATTTTTGAGGGGATATAAAAATGGGCTGCCGTAACACAAAAGAAGCAGCCTGCTAAAGAACAGTAGCAAAGACTTAAATGTAAAATAATATATAAACAATATATAAAATCAGCACAAACACATCGTACAATGTCTAGAATCTAAAGGCAAGGAAAGAAGATGCTCTTTTACATTTCAAGCGTTGGCGAGATTGAAAAAAAGGGCCACAACTAGGAGGAGTGAACGTGACTCCACGTGTGGTATTTCAAATTGATTAATTTGGGAGCCCAAAAAAAAAGCCTGTGAAACAGAATCTTCTGGCTGTCCAACCCAGAAAAGGCATTTGGGTTGGGCGATTGAAAACCCTGAGCTCCTCCGAGAGCACGATCAACGCAATATTGATCAAACAATCTCGCTAAGTGCTGCTTATAACGATGCCCAACCGCTCTTTAAAAGCGCTCTATATGGAATTGCCTTTGCGTGCATGCACATGCCACACTGCCACGGCCCGATGTGTTGGCACAGTGCCACCTCTGGGGAACGTCTCACCCTCTATCTCTTGCTTTCTTTCGATTTCATAAGAAGAAAAAGGGTGAACGAAGGGGAGGGAATGACAGGGAACAACATGAAAAGGGCAAATACAGGGGAGATAAAGAGACAGGCGAAGAAAAGGACAAAAGAAAAATATGACGGGAATATGCAGAGTGAGTGACAGCGGGTCCGGCTGTTGCGTTCATCAACAATCGTTTGGTCAACACGGGAGAAGAAAAAAGGCAAAAAGAATTAGGATATTGAATTTTCAGCCTAATTAGGGAGAATACTATGTCCTTTGTGATCAACCAAGCAGAAACATTTAATTACAAAACCAATTACGAGGTGGTGAATGCATCACATCTGACACAACCGTCCCCGAGCAGAACAGGACATTTTCAGGAGGAGAAGTGGAGGAGAGATAGAGGAGGGAGGGGACAGAGGGCGAAGAAGGCACGCTGAAGATGACTGCTTGACAGATATGGTTTTCTTTTTTAATTGTGTCCATGTATGTGTAGGCAAGAAAAACAAAGGGAGAGCCGATACAAAAACCTACTTGAAAAAATCATGAATATGTATGGACATAACGTGTATACATATAATGTACATGAGGGTTGTGTGTATGCATGCATTAGAGTCAGAAAAAGATTGTTCTTTGGTTAAATATTCAGTCAGCTCGACCTCCAACATAATGAGCAAAACAGCAACAGGAGGTCACAAAAACAACACCTGTAGCAATCTAATGCATTTTAATACAAAAGCCCTGCAGTAAACACAGTGGCGAGACAATACATCGCTGTAATATTGATACTGAGGAATAAATTTGTGTCATTTAGTCTCATAACATCAGAATATATCTGAAATTATGTCATTTTCAGGTCTTGTAAGCTGCATCACAGCCTTATGCCAATTTTCTGAACTTATTTCAGTGTTTTTTTTAACTTATGATGCAATTCTTTGTTGAAAGAAGGTGAAACAATAATCAAATATGAAGACAGGAATGCTCTGCACACTTGCGTCCAACTCAAGCATATCATGATAAAGCCAAGAGTCATCAAGCTACATTTCTGGCAAAATTAAACCCAGATATTATAATGACATCAAACAGAGCACATCTGTGTTTTGACATGCAAGTTCACATAAATTTGTATTTCCAAATAGTCGTTTCCAAGGTGTTATTGCTCAATAAAAGTAACAGTGCCTTATTCCACTAGTTTGGTCATCTTGTTTGAATTACAACTTTTTTTGAAAGGCTTTCCTTGAAGCTACAGTTCGTAACTTTTATAAAAATAACTTTTTATATTTGCTGAACCTGTGACTTTATTCACACAGCATGAAATGAGACAGATGATCTCCGGAAAAAAAGACTCATACTCCTCTGCAAGCTCTATTTAGTAGCATTTCTAATGGCATTACTGCATATATACAGAAACAACCAATCAGGGCCAAGGAGTCTCTAAAGCAGCTGTCAGTCATGTCAATCACTGCTCGTGAACTGCAGTCAAACTGTCAAACGAAGTAGCACTGATTAAATATGAATCAAGATTCTGTTACTGCATTGCCTATTTCTCACCTCAAATATTTTCAGAAATATATTTTAGTGTACTGCTCATCTGTAAAATTAGAGAGTTAGTGACCCAGCCCTTCCATTGTATACACTTCTGTATACAACGTCCTCATTTTACAGCTAAACAGTACACTAAAATATGTTTCTGTAAACATTAGAGGCAAGAAATAAGCAATGCAGTAACAGAATTCTGATTCATATTTGATCAGCACTGCCTAGTTTGACAGTCTGACTGCAGTTCATGGAGCAATTGACATGATTGACAGCTGCATCAAAGACTCCTCAGCTCTGATTGGTTGTTGCTGACTACACCGCAGTATGATTCTAGCGAATGCCATTAGAGGCTGTTGAAAGGGGGGCTTGATTTTCAGAGTATAGTGAGAGTTCAGCAGATATGACATCAAGTTATTTTCATAAAGGTTACCAATATCAATGTCAGTTTCTTATGGAATTTTTTTTTCTCGACAAACCATTGCAAAGTAACACAACATAACATGAAATGGAAGAAAATTTGCTCTAGTGAAAAGTGGAACTATATAGAATTATAATTACACTCCACCTGTCATATTAGCTTTATTTATTTATTTGTTGTTTTTTTACTAGTACTATAAACTTTTTTAATTACTGATTTGATCCTACTAACTTTTATATATCTTTTCTTTTATCCACTTTGGTCTGTGTAACTCTAGTCTCTATATACAGACTCCACATTCAGTGAATGTAGAGTCTGTAGGCAAACCCCGGAGATCTTGCCTCCAGAGGAAGAGCGGAAGAGCCCTGGTTTTTCGGTTGTAGGCTGTTTGTAGTCCGCGTGATATTGACCAATCACGTTTGAGCCGGCTGCAGTTGTTGCCAGGTTAAACGGTCCGTGCGGTGAACTAACGAGGCGGAACATAATTGCCGTTACTGCAAACTCTGAATCCATCGCAGTGGATCAGCATATTTACTTTTATATATGAACGGAAGTTGGCCGGAAGTCAGACGCCAAATACAGCCGATGGGTTCCGAGAATGGTGTAACTCTAACTTTTGTTTTTTCTTTCTTTATTTATTTTTTTTTACTTTGCTTTGTTTCTCTTTGTAAGACCATATTATCATGTCATGTTGTGATCTGTGTTTTTATTTGCCTGTAATTAAAAAACAAACAAAGTTACCAACTGTAAGTCTTTATAATTTTTTAATTGACTTCAAGGTATTTCTTTTAATATATCATAATATTTGAGTTTCATAGTATCACCCAGCAATAATTCAAATATGACTATTTTATCTATAAATACTTTCTTAATTGTATTTCCATAAAAGATACTGTACCTTTGTATATCGCTATCGTGATTTTGACAACTAGTATTGGAGATATGGTGCAATTTTTGTTTTTATTAGTGGGTGCCCATTCTTTTGTATTGTGCGTGAGCATGAGGACGCTCCTGCATGTGACAACACACACATCCCTGCCAATGGTTTTACACTATTCATCTGATCAACAGGTGGCTTATGGTGGTAATGTGCCAAGAGAGGTAGCCATACACCAGCAACATGCAGGGAAAAAGCAATCTCTGAATCCATCAGCTATTGGTCTGACAGTGATAAAGCTTCTGGGGGCGGCAAACAATATTTCGGGAGATATGATATAGCCAGCTGATATCCGGGCTGACACTTCCTCTTCCATGCATCAGTCATTTCGGTTAATTTCTATAAACAGATATGGTAAATGGTAAATGGACCTGCATTTGTATAGCGCCTTTCTAGTCATCCGACCACTCAAAGCGCTTTTGACACTACGAGTCACATTCACCCATTCACACACACTTTCATACACTGGTGGCCGAGGCTACCATACAAGGTGCCACCTGCTACTCAGTTTTTAACACCCATGGAAGCATCATCAGGAACAGTTTGGGGTTCAGTATCTTGCTCAAGGATACTTTGACATGCAGACCCGAGGAGCCGGTGAACCGCTGATTATCCGATTGGCGACGACCCGCTCTACCTCTGAGCCACAGTCTGAATGCAGGTAAATTAAAAATCCAATATTAAGCGAACTTGTTATCAGACGATAGTTGTTGGATTCCAAAAAGGCATTTCAGCCTCTTTTGCTTTCTGCAAGGACTGTTTACCTGCCACTCGAACTTAATTGGACAATACTACTGGGACTACAAACGGAAACCAAAACAAAACATTTCTGATCCCAAAATCTTGTTACTTTGCCTACAGATTCTGCATACATATGCAGATATCTGTTTACAGAGATTAGGGAAGAAGAAGCCAGAAAGCTAGCAAACATGAATGTAAACAATGCAGGTTTCACATTTATAAAAGAACTTTATGAATATAAATGCTTTGCAACAAAAGCAGTGATAAACATAATGCACTTTGGTGAGAAACACTGAATTTGAAAACACAAAAACTCCGCGGGGTCCCCTTTTAAATGTGGCATCTTTTGTTGACACTGTTTCAGACAGGTGCTGAAAAACATTACTGTACTGTCATTTGTGAGAATGTTGTTTGTGCTGTTGTTGTACAGGATTACATTATATTGCAGAATATGTGCACTTCCAACTTTTTAATACTTTTTCAGTGGCTGTTATTTGGAATGAAAATAATTGCATTTTAACTATAGAGTCCTGAAAATAATAATGTATCAGCATTTAAATAATATTGAACCAGCTTTTAGAAAATCCATATTAGTTGTACCCTAGTGAGCAACTGTGTGTGTGTGACTGAATGTGTGCATGCATATGTGCATACAAGCACAACCATTCATATGCGCCTGAGCCCAGAGAGCTGACTGAGAGGACCTGGCAGTGTTCTTATCTTCCTCACATTGCCGTGTGACTCACAGTCTTACCAGGCAGCACAGTCATTAGGGGCAAGAAGACCTTTCATATCTCAGTCAGCCCCACAGCTCTCCTCAGGGCCGGCCAACAAGGACCCCCCCCTCCCCTCCTCCCTTCCTCTCCTTCTTTATCTACTTGTCTCTTCTCTCTCACCTCTCTGTCTCCCTTCTCCTCCTCCCCTCTCCTCCTCTCAGCTGAGCTTTTTGTCTCTGTCCCTCTATTCTCCATTGTGTTCCTGTCTGGCACTGTCTCACACAGATTTAATGTCAGGTGTTCTCTCACTGTGTTAAATAAGTCATTTTTTTCTCTGCCTGGAGGGGACAGAGCCCATGTTTCCCCCGCCAACCGTCACCACTACACTCACCCACACACATGCACTGAATGCAGGCTGTTTATGTGTGGCAGCTAGGGATGTGTGTTGGAGATATAAGAGGTATTCAGGCGTGGGCTGCTGGTGGCTGCTGGGACGTTTCACCCCATCACTTCCTCATCGCATCACTTTCCCAACGCCCACCTGCTTTTTCTGAGGGCAAAAACCACGTTCCTAACTCATGACGCTGGAACAAGTGGTGTATAGGTAGGAGTGGCTCTGTGCTTCTGATTGATGTGTATGTGTTAGATGAGCAGGGACAATGAGATAATATGCGGTCAGAGCCCTTCTCTTCTTGAGGCTGAGCCAGCAGGCATGACGAGCAGATGACTGGCACAATGAAACCAAAAGCTCCAGTAAGAAAGGTGAGACACTGTGCCATAACAACATGTGTAAGAAGGAGTGATAGCGTAAGACAGAAGCTCAGACCAACCGGACATGTTTCACTAACAAACTGTCATCCAGTATTTTATCTGTAATTCTACTTTACATGGTTTTGCTTTGGGGGTTTACTAAAAATATTCAAGTTTCAAAAAGAAGCTGATTGATTTAAACTATTCTGAGAAACACCTCAGAAAACGCCTCCAGTAAAAGACAGTAAAAATGCAAATGAAATGCTGAAGTTACTTAAAAATCAATAAATGAAGAGTTTTTTTTTGCTACAAATGGGATTTTAAAGTGTGTTTTTCAGACAGATTTTTTTTACTATTAATTATGTGATCTGATTTTGGCACATTTTTAACCATTTCACACTGATGAAATCTTATTTTTATGATAATTAATTTTAAAAATGTTGCAAAGTAAAAACTACTGCTCTGCCATTTTAATCTAAAGTGATGTTTTATCATTATTTATGATGAGGCTCTCTACTGGGACAGTTAAACCCCAAATAAAAACACATATTTTTCCTTTGAACTGTTGTGCTATTTATCAATCCAAATCCTTTTGGTGTGAGCAAGCGGCAACCCCCAAAGCTGATATATGAAGCCAGTGTGACAGTGCCAAAAACTACGGTCCTTTGACCACTTGAAAGATCGTTTGGATATTTAAGGGCGGACCCACTTTAGTGACAGGCTGTCTGTGAGGAGTCACAGCAGTCTATTAGTCAGATCTACCCCTTGCTCCTCCAGCTTCTTGTTTAAATATGGTCACTTCTGGCTCCAAAAACCAAGATGGCAACTGCTGTCATGCAAAATTGAGGCTTCAAAACGGCAGTCCCCAATGGGTGACATCACTGTAGCTTCATCTATCATTTCATATAGTCTATAGGTGTGAGTTGGACAGTGTTGTTGTTGTCAGCCATAGAGATGTCTGCCTTTTCATGAATATAATGGAACTAGATGTGAAGCACCAAAAAAATAATTTTGAAAAAATCAACAGCAATATTTCTCTTCAGAAATCATGACCCAATTACTCAAGATAATCCACAGACCTTGTTGTGAGCTGTTTCATTTTCTTTCTACCAAACTACTCCCATCAACCATATCACCAGACAGAAGAAAGTGTGCAGAAAACAGAGCTAAAAGGAGGGGGATTATCGGTCTTACATACGCCAGGAGGCCAGAAACACAACTCCAAATCAGTGCTTATGTTGCTCCTTGTCTGCTGGATGTGTAAATAAATAATTTCTGTCTTATCAACTTCATAAAGTGATAATAGGTCAATGTTGTGTAAACAGGGCATTGAACTTCCCTCATGTGGCTAAACCAAATCAATTAATGTTGGTTTAATGTGCTGTTTATACACTGTTATGAGAGAGACAGAGTGAAAGACAGAGATCACTTCTGTTTTATAAATACAGAAAAGATGGAGAAGCAGTAACAACGCCTCACCTCATGCTTCCCCTTCATCCTGCAGATCCTGATGTCATTCTTGTTCGACTCCCACGTCCTTTTCTATACAATAAAGAACACACATGCACTGCTGGTTAGCTACATTTGCTCTTCTCTGTTGTAGGGAAATGACATTTTCCAGCCTAATGACAAGTTATACATCCACTGAAAGTTGTAAATCCTTCGGGTATCTGTCCAGAAGGTGCTCACCTTGCTGTAGAACATCTCGTCTCCTGCAACGATGTCCAGCTCCACGCGGAAAAGGTCATCCCTGGAGAGAAAAGGAGAGGTTGTGAAAGAGTGGCAGTCAGCCAACACAGCACTATCCAAAGCTTAAGGTAAGGCAAGAAGTTGCACTGAGCAAACCATGAATACCAGCAGTAAGTACAACATTGATATTATTGCTAGTTCAGGACAGTGCAGGTCGATGGAAATTTTCTTTTGGATGAAATCCAGGCCGCACATCTAATGCAAACTCAGAGTATGAATATTTCCACTATATATTGAATCTGTGTGGTTTTACAACTAAATAATTCTGTGCTTGCAGCTATGCAATGCATATATATTAGAGACTTTTACTCGTTTAAAGTTGATCAGACCCTCAGAGATTAGGGAACAGCTTTACAATGTCTTCCATTTCTCCCAATATATGTGAGAAATGGTACCCGACTGCATAATGATGCCTCATATTTCCCCTTCGCCTTTTGCCTCCGCTCATTAAACTCTACTTGCTGCATTGAATTTGCTCCTAGGCCCCCGGATTCAGCTTATCAGTCTTATTCAAAAGCCTGGAATTGAATTAATGGATGATTTAATCAAGTTGTTATACTGATGCTTGCACACCCCCACATGCTGCCTACACGTGGTCCTAAACCCAACACCATGCATGTATTCATGATATTCCAAACACAGCTTTCTCGCACTCTTAATCTGCTGATAATTCTGCAGTAACCTTGGATGTTCCTGTGAAAATGCCAACTAGATGAGAGTTAGGCTAAGCAGCCACACTAACAGCTGACGTTTGCATATTGATCAAGGCCTCGGTATCTGCTGGGATGGATCTGAAGCTTGGGCTTCATCTTTGCAAAGGAGCCTGGCTCTGAATGGGCTAATCTGTAAATCTGCCATAGCTGTGTTATTGCAGCAGTATCGATCCCATCTCTGATCCAGCTCTGCCTCCCAGTGCTGCACGTTCTCTTGGTTTCTCTTTTTTCTCTGATAGAGGCAGGGGTTCTCATGTATGCATCCATGTATTGCCCGCTCATGTAAGTATTCATACCACCTGAGTGTGTGTATCAGTGTGTGTTTGCATCTGTTTTTCTGAAAGAGCGAGCTGTGAGAATGTGTGCATGATGAGAGCACAGGTAGGCCAAGTGCCATCAGGTTACTCCAATCCTGAATAATTCATCCCACTTCCTCTTGGCGTTTTAGAAGATTCCCACTCTTACTCAAACCAGCAAAGCAGGACAACGGCTAAGTGGTGAAGAAGTGCAAAATCACCAAACACTTGCTTGGTGCGTCCCTGCTTAACAGGTCAGAGTTTAAGCATTCTCCAAACAGTGGAGTGGGCCAGAGTGTGAGGCGTAATCTCATCCAGGCTGCTTCAGCGTTGTCTCAGCATTAACATAATGAATATAGCAACAGGCCTCCTAGTCAGAGTGGCTGGCAGCCAACGCTGTTGCCTCTGATAGTGCAGAGGAGGGGGAATTATTTATGCTGCTGCTTCTCTTTCTCTCTCCATCTCTTCTCTTGCCTTCCAGGTTGTTTGAATGATGCAAAGCCTGTGGCCTGTATGTTTTTGTTTGTTTGTATGCATGTTAGTGGATTTAATGTGTGCTGCATGTGCTAGAAAGTTAGGATTCAGGGCAACATGTAAACTGTATAAAGATTTCATCATTCTTTATGTTGCAGGATGTGCGCATGCAGCCTTGAATAGCCTGGATTCATTAGATCATAACTTACGAAGGGGCCTCAACTCACAAAACCCAGTCTTTAAACCTACAAATCAAAAGTCTCCTATTTCTTTTCCTTCGTCTGACCATGTGTATATGTGTGTAGGATGTGCGCGTGTCTGAGCTGTTTTTTCATAAACGCCTCAGACCCTTTCTGACCCGGCTAATATAAAGTCAACACAGAATCAAGAGAAACTGTAAACATTTCCTACATATCTGACTTGACCAGCTCATGAACTTTCCCCTCTCAGCCGACCAAACAGCAGCAGACTCAAGGTCACGACATTTTAAGCCGCCAAGTTTTCCTGCATTTCTTCTTGTTAGTTTTCCTGCTCTTCTTCTTGCTGGCAGCCATATTGTGGTTTAGTGTGAGCAGCGCTGAGCCTCTCTGACCCTGCAAATAGTGTGTAGGAAAAGCTGCTCCACTGGATGAAATTGAAATGGAAAGATTTGAGCTGACCACCTAGTCTCCCTGACACTTCTGCTGACTGAGGGAGAGTACTTTGTGGCACGTCTGTGTGTGAGTTTGCATGTACTTGGGTGTCAGTAAATATGTGCCTAAGTAAGTAGCTGTGCCCCAGTTTGATATTACATACTGAATTCTAACAAGGAAATTTGTAGTGCTCTCAAAAATGGAAAGTGGGTATAGTAAAATCTCACACCACCAACTAAGTTCATTGAGAGAGCAATGTTTTGGTCAGGGAACGTCTTCAGGCATCAAACTCAAAGCACATACAAACAACATCTGTATACTTGAGCCTAAGGGCTGAAATCACAAACACCACACACAACTATATCTTAATAATTGATAACATACATCCATAAAATGAGACAAGAAATGTGCCTCAAAATCCATAAAAATACAACAGAAACCTGGAACAAGAAAATCCTGCACATGCAATACAAAATAAGAACTATCTATCAACAAAAAGAAAATGTTTAAAATGGCATGTAACTAAATAGCAACAACATTTAAGGACTGCAATATGGATATGTTTGTATTTTGAGATATTTGTTTTTAATGCTTCTTTTTTTCTTTCTCTCTCTCAAAAAAAAAAAGCCTCTCCAGAAACCTTTCAAAATGTTATACTAATATTTTGTTCAACATGGTTTCCCACATTTATTTATTTGGAT
This sequence comes from Epinephelus moara, assembly GCF_006386435.1. Lineage (NCBI taxonomy): Eukaryota > Metazoa > Chordata > Actinopteri > Perciformes > Serranidae > Epinephelus > Epinephelus moara. The sequence goes on along the minus strand of NC_065515.1, from coordinate 14,432,179 downwards.
CCACATTAGTTACTAACAAGGTTGCAACTATTCTTCCTGGGGTCCATACAAGCAAAAAATAATAGTTAAAAAACAAAGGAATAACCAACTCATCGTTGTTTGTCCCCACGGCCGCCCAGACTCATATGTAGCCATTACAGTCGACAACTCTTCAAAAATGAATGTTGCTGCAAAGAAGCTACATATTCTGAAACATGGATGCTTCAGACACATCTCCTCCCCAGCAGTACAGATCATCAACAAAATCAGCACAGTTTCAAGACAAGTTTCACCGTTTCAGTGTCTGACGAAATGCCTCCCCTTCTGTTCCTGAGTTTGATGTTGAATAATGTCCAGGAAGGTGTTTTTGCTGAACATAATAATGTCAGATTAAAGTTGACCTTTGGCCCTTTTGGATATAAAATGTCATCACTTCATTATATTATTCTATTAGACCAGTGGTTCCCAACTGATGCAGCCACAAGGTCCAGATTTCTCCTTAGTCATTAGCTTAAGATCCACCCAGTTTACTATATTCGGCATCATACCTGTGTTTGGCCATGTCGTTGAGCTAGTTTGCTGTCTCTGTCAAGTAGCTGTCCGTTAGTCACTCACTCCACAGCAGGGAATGGCACTTCAAAAGAAAAGCTCTTTGCCAGGAATCCACTGTACTATAAAATAAAATGTTTTTTTTTTACAAACTTGACACATTCGTAAGTCACTTGCGGCCCATTCAGAATGACCCGTGACCCTCTTTTGGACCGTGACCCACCAGTTGGGAGCCACTGTATTAGACATTTGTGTAAAATTCTGTCATAATTAGCTTATCAACTCTTGAGTTATGGCCCAAAACATGAGGTCACACTGACCTTGACCTTGGACATTTATCTAATCAGTTCATTCTTGAGTCCAAGTGGACATGTGTTCCAAATATGAATAAACTCCCTCAATGCCTTCTTGAAACATCACGATCACGAGAATGAGACGTACAGAAAGATGGACAACCTTAAAACATAATGCCTCCAACCACGACTGTTGCCAGCTGAGAGGCATAAAAACTCCAAAAATGGGTAAGCAGATATACTCATTCTTCCTTATCAGCTGGTCGGTGAAAAAGCATTGCACATCAAGATAGCTAGTGTTAGCTTTAGAGGAAACATGGCAGAGTTTCAGCCATACATGTTCAGTCAGACCTAGATTCAGAGGAGGAGTCGGTTGTGCACCAAAATTGGCGACTAGCAGACTATTAGCATAGTAAGTGTCATCAGCATCTTTTATTTACGTTGTTTGTTAGCTTGTTAGCTTGCGGGCTGACACCACATAAGTGTGAAACATACAGTAATATCCTTTATGATGTAGTTTTTGGTAGATAGTGGAATGTTGCTCCAGGGTCTGCTCTACATCCAAAAACTGTGACATCTACCATGTTTGCAGTCCAAACTTTCACTATACGCTAATGCGAACTCTGCTCTCTGTACTGACAAGTCGGCTTTGCACTGGAGGTTTAAGGGTCCTTTGGTGGTGTTGTGCTGAAGTCCCCCATCAATATGTGTTTCCCGTATTAGACAGCGATTGACTTTCCTATTAGTGTTGTACCTAATCTAGCTTGCCTGGCATAGATTCAAGTCTCAGATTTTAGGAAAATGCACAGACATTGTCCCTTCAGTAGAGGAATCTGAAAACACCTCTCTCTTTAGCCTTTAGTTTAGTCAAGGTTAGATGTTTTAGGGGACATAAACAGAGGAAAAAAACATTTTTGAGAGGAGTGGGTACTTTGAAATATCTAATCTGTTTATTTTAAATTGTATGTTGTTGTATTTGTAGTTTTGTTTTTAGAGTTTGTGTCTAAATGGTCTGATCTTCCATTATATACAGTATGTTCCCCTTTGTGTTCAGTTGGTTAGGTCAGTTTGTTTTGTTCATTTCTATACAGTTCCGGTTAAGTTTTCATAGCATGAGCTTTTTTCTATCTAGCTGACCTCTTTTGTGACATCTTATGGGTTTATTTTGAAAAGTTTTCTTTATTTTTGAGTAAGTAAAAGCCACATTTTGAAAATATACCTTCAACTCTTTATACCTTTAAGTTCAGTCCCTCAAACTGACCTATCATCAGGCTTAGCAGATTATTTAAAACAGTAAATCGGCTGATAATGAAAATAATATTCAGCAGTACAGTTTTCTAAAGTTGTAGTTTAACAACAATCTGCAAGTCACTGGCAAAGTGCTTCAACTTGTTGTAGACCAACTGCCAAACAGTGTCCTATGAGGATTGGTCCACAGGGCATCCTTTAAAGTACGAGTACATAGTGGTTATGGTATGTGTCCATGTGGGTGTCTTCACTTGTGTCTCTTCCCACATACTTGTCCTCGCCTGCATGCTAAACTTTCTCTGCTAGCAGCTCTATAGCTGAACAGCCTGGCAGCTTTACCTCCCAAGCTTTCCAGTATTTGCCACTAGTGAGCGTCTCCCTGTCCGTCTGCCACGAGGCATTTGACCTGGCTGTGACCTCTGCGTGACCCCGCCATGACCTCTGAGGTCAGCGTCTGTGGGCTAATAAACTGAGCAACCACCAACCTGGCAGTAAGTCAGCACACTTTCCCTTTCCACTAAATGCAAAACGTAAATACACACACGCACGGAGCCAGATGGCAAAAACCTCTCACACTTTATCACAATTGGAACAGTTAATCAAGCCCTGGCTTCATTCCTTTGGTCATCTTGTCAATAGATAAACACTCTCCAATTGGTTTATATTTGTGTGGATTCGCCCTTTGGATCCGTCTGAGGGCTGAGGACCACAGGATCCACAGCTGCTCATCTGGACAGCAATGAAATGGGGCTTAGCACAGCAAGGCGCTTTACTCCACCAGCCACCAGCCAAATACATAGTTTACTTTCATTTAGTGAGGATGGGAGGAGGACAGGGAGCGGTAGCTGCTCTCAGCAGGTACTTGGGGCAGGGATTTAGCAGCGCTTGCAGTCTGAGGAGCAGCTATGCTAATGGTGACAGGATTTTGGGATGAGCGAGGCGTCTTATCAGGCCATGCACTCTGTAGAAGCTTTTGGCAGTCATACCTGCCACCACACAGGTACTTATTTATATATTACACATTTTAAAACTCTGCCTCCCTGCTGGGTTGTCTCTGGCTCACACAAGCATTTGAACATGGATCTGTTTCTTTCTGGGTCCATCATTTTCTGTCAGGAAGCCGCAAATACTATTAGCCACTTACAAGAAATATATAAATATCCTCCCGAAACGCTCTTTCTGTGAATCCCTTATGCTGCCGTGAACCCCCCTCGCCTCTCTCGTCTTTCCGCCTGTCAGTCTAGCATTTCATTATCATCCAGTTGGCTGAGACATTCATATCGGTTTACCTCTGCTTTTCAGTAAAAATTTCTGCAGCTGTAAATTGAAATTAACGTCTCTCAGACTGCTTCGTGGCTCTGGTAATATTTTAAAGCAGACCTGCCGACTGCAGTAGCTGTAGTCGTCTGTGTGCAGTTTTAGTATCAGGCTGTGTGCATGTGTGTGCTCATAGACCCTCTGAGCGCAGACAGAATGGCTGGAACCATGTTACATAGTTTGATATATTTACTACCATCTCTCAGTAGTGAGGTTAGACCAGCTGGAGGCCAGGGACTGGGTCATTTCCTGGACCACAGCGGCGTCTCTTGCTGTAAACCACTTCAGTCTTCTTTCAGACTGCCACTATACAGCAAATAACCAGTGCCATATGTGGAAACTGACTGTATCTCATTTTTTTAGCATGTTTCAGGCTAAATTAATTTTTGGACAACATGGACAGTAAATCTTGAGGTGTGTGTTTTTTGTTAGCTCAGTCTGTTTCAGGTCGGCTCCTGAACGGCTCCAGGGAGCAGCAGATGTAGCTTTACAGTGTTAACCAGCAGGCAGTCCTCGTCTGGCCCTCCTGACCACCTGGGCTTCTGTCTGTCCAGGATCAGCACATTTATCAGACAGACAGATGCAGACCTGCATAGTATGGACACTGAACTAGAAGACATTTGTTGGGCCAAATATCAGCCTTTAAATGATGCTATACTGTAACACATTTGTTACAAAAAAACATTGCCAAAGTCTCACAGCAATTGGACATTTATTTTACCAAGTAATCAGAAACTCCAATTTTTAATGTTTAAATAATGTTAAATAATAATAAGGTTTGTTGAAGTCACACTGTGCAGGATTTTCCTAAAAAACAATGTATAGAGTCAAACCCACTATAAGTGTGTGGCGGTGTATGCTTCCACAGAGACTCCTGGTTTTAATTTGTATTCCTGTATTTTCTGTGTCTGGAACATTTATGGGTGCATAACCCCATAGCGCTCAAGTGAGGTCAGGGAGTGACCAGGTGCCAGCAGGCATCCAAGAGACACAGCGCTGCGAAAAATTTAAATAAAGCGAGCAAAACGCCACATGAGAGTGAATCTGGGATTGGCTTTTACTTTCACTTTTGCTGGCGAGCTTGTTTACGGACAGCAACTGATAGTCCTGCATAGTATACCTTTGAGGGCTGGTCACACCAGCAATGGCAGAGTTTTGCAGAAAAATCAATACATGTCAGTGAAATCACCTCAATCCATAGAGAGTCCAAAAGTAGCCCCATCAGTACTAAGCCACAGCTAAATGCTAATAAAAGAATGTTAATATGTGCACAGCATGTTGAAACACTAACCACAATGTTGGATCTGCCACCGTTAATAAAATCAACAAGGATCCCTCACCTCTCTACAGCTATAATACTGATGATATGTTTTTTAAATAACTGTAGGTTTTAGGCTCCGACACTGTAACTCCTAAAATAATGTCCATTGAAAGTGGGTTGCCTGGCAACAAATGCAGCGATAACAGACAATCCAACAGATATTAAAGCTGAAAATGGCTCTGACAGAGCTATATTTGTACTTGTATATGTGTGTGATGCAAGCAATCAAAGGCATATCACAGGCCCCAGATTTCTCAAAGCTTACTCTTACTGTAGATAAATACATAAATCAGCTGCTTATACTTTAATTTCATAAGCGCAAGTGCAGTGCCTGTTCAAAATGTGCCTGTTCAGAACAGGTCGATTGCTTGTCATCTGGTATTTCTGCTTGAATCTCTCCTGTGAAATGCTCATCTAAACAACTTCACACTTTAAACTGTGGCAGAGCAATGGGTCCTGAGCAATACACCTGCCTTGACATAAGGTGTTTTTGGACCAAACTGTTCTGGGACTCCCTGAGAGAAAATGCCTACAAGAACTACACACAAATACCTTCAAGGGCTTTTTTTCTGTTTGCATTCACACCACCAAAAGGAACGCGGAAGTGGCATATTATAAGCTGACCAGTCGTTGGTATAGCTCTGTCACTTGCATTGTATTTCAGCTGTCACATATATGCTAAGTGAAGCCTTGAATTCACTGCCGGTCCATTTTTCTGTTTTGTTATATTGCTTTTGTTAAGAGCTGTTGTTGGTGTTTGGTGTTGTCTGCTGTTTACACAGCTAACAGGTCTTAAAAAATGGCTGCTGCTGGTGCTGCACTGGCTATGTTTGACCAATCAACATACACTTACATCACTCATGGTCCTCTCGCGCTGGGACCTACTCTAAAAAAGAATCTGACAAAGTCCCTGAAAAGGTGTTGGAAGAACTATGATCATTCCTAGATGTTGCAGTGCGGACACAACAAAAAGGGAGGGTTCTTACAACTATTTAAAGAGTTCCTGTGGTCGGAAAATGCCTAGAATTGTGTCCTCTAGCAATGCAAGAGGATACGTGTCATTTGCTAACAGTTAGCTATTTGGGACCAGGCTATTTCTGTGAACAAAAGCCTTCATTCTGCAGCATGGTGGTGTGGTGCTTAGCATTGTCCCCTCACACCAGGAGGGTTCCTGGTTTGCACCCTGCAGTGGGGGAGCCCTTCTGTACAGAATTTGTATGTTCTCAAGTATCAGTGTGGGTTTTCTCCGGGCTTCCTCCCACAGTCCAAAGACATGTAGGTTAGGTGAATCAGTGTCCCTAAATTGGCCGTAGGTGTGAATGTGAGAGTGAATGGTTGTCTGTCTCTATGGGTCAGCCCTGTGATAGTCTGGCAATCTGTCCAGGGTGTACCCTGCATCTCAAGCGTTCAGTGCAAAAGTTTCATTGCAGATACTTAAAATGTTTGAGTTTGCGGCAATGTAAAATCTCTGGTCTCTCTTTCTTCATCTGTTCTTGAATATACTGTAGCATGTGATGGGGACTGAGCTGCACACAGCATGTGGCTCAGTGGTGTAACAGTTAATAGGGATAAATACTCAATACAATACAGTGTGTACATGAGGCACTAGTAACTAATATGTCCTTTAAATCTCAAGGGCTCGCACTCTACACTGCACCTTCTTGAGTCCTCAGCACACCCACCAAGTATGAAGTCAATCAGATTGGATTGGTTGTTCAGAAAATCAAAGGACAGCCAGACCTCCTTACATTTTAGTTAGATGTCTGTGTGTGTGTATGTGTGTGTGTGTGTTGTACCTGGCTCCAATGTAGAGCGTCCGATTGACTTGGAGGACCCTCTGGATGTGTAGAGGCTCTTGTCTCAGCCATGTTCGGTGGGGTCGGCCCAGAAACACTGGGTGTTTTCTCACCACTGTCAGTGAAGGAGAGACAGAAACAGATAATGGCTGATTCCCAAACTGACATCCATCATTGGCAAAAAGTAGTCGACATAAAAGTGTTTCTGTGTTAGTTTGTTTTGACAGTTCTGCAGCAGTAACAGGTATTCAAGGTGACAAAGTTTGAGACCTGCATTTGAAACAGCAGTGTATCGGCTACATTAAGCCTACAAAGACACAGAGCAGAGCACGAACCCTGATACAAGAAACAAATAATCCTCTGAGAATGAAAGATGTCTGAACTGCACCTCATATGTCACTGTTAGATTCACAAGTTTTTTGTTTCTTGACTGATTGAGACTCACTTTTGATAAATTGTTCATTTGCATGCTGCTTTTTGTTGACAAGTTTGGCAAGACATATTCTGCCAACTGATTCGGATAATTCAGGAAAGAGAGACACGCAGAGACAGGTGACATTTTCAAAAGCATCAAAAAGGTAAAACAAAATGTTCAAAGTGTTTCTGTGGACGCGGAATTTAGTGCGTCGAGGAAGTGAAACCTTAAGGGAAAGGAATAAGAGATAAGATTGGTGGAGCATTTTCACCATGTTTTTATCATGTTGTCCCATAGATGTGCAAAGACACAGTTAAAAGAATAAAGTGAAGAGAAAAGCAGAAATCATACATATAAATCGGATGGATTACCAGTGTGGCTATCTGTCTTTGACCTTGACTGAGGTGAGTGAGAGTATTTCCATCTGATATCCCCTCATCCTCCCTCTGCTCTTTCATCATTACTTCTTTAAATCCCACACTATAGTCCATTAATCTGTTTCTTCTTTTTATTCACCTCTGTGTTTTGTCTGCTTCTGATTTATTTCTATCCTGTTATTTCTTCCTATTGTGGGCTACCTACGTCACTCCGTCCTGGGACCCACTGTAATTCATTCTGTTCTCTCCTTGTCCTCCACCTTTTTCTGTCTGTCCACCTCCATACTTTCCTCTACTTGTCTTGTGCGACCATCCACATGAGTCCACATTCTCTACTATACCTGCTGTAAAGCACAGCTGCTGAGACTAACACAGCCGCTCCACTGTAGCGCTCAGTACCCTGACATCATCTACATTCCACTGTTTGGTATTGATACATCAAGAAGGGTCTGGACTCAGCTGGGAAACCATAAATCAATATTATTGAACTGCAATCAATCAAAGGTCTGGACTGAGCTACAGACTGCCAAGCTGATATGGAGACTCAAAGTCTGAGTGTGTAAGAAGCTGCGTCTCTCGAGGGTCAGCGTGTGTGTGTGGGAAAGTCAGAAACGCCAGAGCCCTTTCCTACACTCTGGTCTCATTCCTGAGCGTGACCCCACACCTCCCGACCTGGAAACCAGTCAACACTATTCGTGTGAGAGCCTGTCTGACCTCCGCAGCCTACACCACGACCCTAAAACCTCCTCCTTGCCTTCCCTCCCCCATTTCAACACTCTGCCTGTTAGGCCGCGACCCCACACCTCACACATCACGACCTGGGAGAGAGTCACGCAGGGGAGTAGGCGGCTAGAGGGCGAGAAAGTCGGGAGGTCAATACCTTCGGTGGGGATGACGTTGATGGGCCCCGGTTCCTCTGGGAACGCCGAGCTCGCCACTTGGAGCAGCCAACACAGCAGGAAGAAGGGAGGGGCCACGGTCGCCATGGCAACACAACGGCGGAGTCTGTGGGAATTAAGAAAAAGACAAAAAGGGAGAAAAGGCAGTGAGTGGTTGCTAAATGAGGCAGAGGAGCGAGACACGCATTAACATACACAGACGGAGGAATATTCACTCACTCAATCACTGACTGACTAACTAACTAACTGGCTGGCTGGTTTTCTTGACTGAAGCTCTATCTCTGTATTCCCACAGCATCTCTAGCTCTTCGCCCTGATGTGAGGGGAGTGAAATAGCTGCTCGGAGCAAGGGATTAAGTCATGCACTGGGGGAGAAGTGTCCAGTCAGCTCTGAATGCAGCCAGATCACTGTGGCACAACATGACCACATCAAACATCGCACCACATATGACACATCTGAGAAAAATGAGAAGGAGGCGAAGGGGCAACATCTTGGGCAAGACAGAGGGCAATATATGGCCTATAGCTGAATGGAAAATCTGTACAGTGAGTGAAAGGCTCAATAACGCTCCAGACTTCAAGCATTATCCAGGATATGAAAGAGGCTGAGAGTGGGAGAGAAGTGGTGGTTTACTTAAATTAAATGCTTGCCAGCAACGCAAATCACCTCTCGACAGCGAAGCTAAACTGTTGGTATTTTTCATCTGGCAGTACGGAGGCACATGCAGGTCTCGGATGTGATTCATGTGGAAATGATACCCAAATTAAGTTACACTACGTGATCCCTCTAGAAAATGTACCAAGCTCTCTGCCTCGTAGGAGAAAAGCTCTCTGAATTGCTATCGACTTCAACCACAAACCTCAGAAGGCAAGACCGGCCGGCCGCTACCTCTGCGTGCTGTTACTGCAATTTTGCTGCTGTGGCATGTGTGTGGTGGAATTCACTGTGCATCCAACGGGCACTTTCATTCAACTTGTTATTATCTTGAGCTCTGACTCATCTGTAATTATCTATCAATTTTTCCCTCACCGTACCAGCCTGGCATGGAATTGTGTTTTCCTAGAGATTTCACAAACACATAATTTACAAAACCCCATAACTCGATTTTCATCTTGTTGTCATCTTAACACTGAATGCAACATTGGGTAATTTGTTTTGAAAATCAAGTGGAGAGGCCTTCCACCCCCACTGCTGCAAACACAAAACATTTCTTTCACTCATGCACAACTGCAACATCTCACATTTGAATAGTCAAGGTTGGATTTCTTTATGCAAATCTCTTCAGCATTTAACTGTGGTCACAGATACACAATGTGTAAAATGATGCGACAACAAGCACGCATCTACTGTGCACCCATCCTTTCTATGTTGGTCGTTATCTCTCTTTGACTCTTTTCCTGTCTTTTTCAGATCAGTTCAAGTCCACTAAATTGCATTGTGAGTTTCAGAGAGCTTTACTGGCAGAGATTACAAGTTGTGTTGCGTATTGTAACTTAACTTACTGCAATAAAACATAAACTATGATAAAACCTTGTGCAGTCTTTATCATGTTGAAACTGAAACATGGTGTAAAATATGATTGTATGCTGTAGCAACACTTTAGGTTTTTGTAACCAGCAGCCACTGCTGCCACAACTAACACATAATGGTATAATGATAACACAGGGTTGTATAACAGTAGCACAAGTAGAAAAGTATGCTGATATTATCGCTAATTGATGTTGTGCTCTACGTTTTGGCCCCTTGTCCACACACAAACACAGTTCCAGGTCACTAAAACAACGATTTTTGCAGATTTTTCAAAACTCTGGTTACTTTGTATGCATGTGGACATGTAAAACAGAGCGTTGAGGAAATTATGACATTATCTATTCAATATCTGCATGCCCTTTGTTGCTTTGCATAATAAGTATGAGCCTGAAACAACAGCAACAACAGCGGACTACCGGTTTGTTCAGGTTTTGAGAGAACTGCCTGGTGCAATGACTCCTTTACAGTTAAACTTAGTATTGCTGCACAAATTCCAACACAAACAGCCCAATGTTATTTGGGTCACCTCAGTTTCTGAAGTCATCCTTACATGGAAGGGGAATCAATGGTAAATGGTAAATGGCCCAGCACTTGTATAGCGCCATTCCTGTCATCTGACCACTCAAAGCATGTTTTACACTATGAGTCACATTCACCTATTCACACATTCACACATTGGTGGCAGAGGCTACCATACAAGGTGCCGCCTGCTACTCAGTTTTTAACACATTCAAACACCGATGGAATAGCCATCAGGAACATTTTAAGGTTCAGTATCTTGCTCAAAGTTACATGGATCCAACCGTTGATCTTCTGATTAGCGGACGACCCGCTCTACCTCTGAGCCACAGCCGTGGTAACAAGAAATCTCGTAGGTGTTTTTGAAAAGTAAACGTTAACCTATACACCTTACTAGCTTTGCAACAAGAGGAGACTGCTGAAGACAGCTGACACTGGCAAGCGTTTGGAGTTGTTTTTACATCCTAGTATGGCTGGAGACATTTGGTGAAATGAAGGTTGTGTGGACAGAATTGACAAAACAAACAGAAGGGGGGAAATTCATAAAAATATCTTCAGATGTGTAGTTAGGGTCTAGGTCAGGGGAACTGCTGTACACAAATATCTGTCTAAAATTTGCAAACATTAGCCACCTTAAGCCGGACGAAGTAAGGCTATTGAGGTAAACGCCCTTAAGTAACTGTACTGAACTGTGGAAGGGTGAGTTTTACTGATCATAAATTCAATGTTTTATTTGTAAGAAAAACAATGTGGTTTTTCTGTTCTGGCAAAGGTTACATAGTCCTTTAGAATTGGAAATAAGGGACCTTGCTCAAACAATGGCAAACAGCCCCAGGCCAAAAAGAATGAGAAAGTTTGTATGTATACTGGGTGTTTAACATATAGTATCAATTTGAAACACATCAACATAATTAATGGGTTTATCTTAATCTTAAATTAAATTTCAATTACGTGAAAGTACATAATAGAACGGAAAATAAATAAAGCTGGCACACTGAACTCTGTGTAGTGACGTGGAAACAGTTTCTCCCTTTCAGTCTTTTGCTCTCTCTCTCTCTCCCCCCGAAGGATACAAACAGCCATTGTGCAGCCCATCTCTTTAATGGAGTCCCAGACATAACCTTATCAGGACACATAATCTTTATGGGACATTTCTCAAATTCCCTGAGCTGACATCAGAATAAAAGTGGGAGGCATGCTAATTACTCAACACCCACAAGCAAAATTACAGGAGGTGACAGGGAAAGAGTCATAAAGAGAAGAAAGGAGGTCATGGGGTAAAGAGAGAGATGGAGTGAGAGATAAGTGAGACACGGCGAGAGAGAGAGAGAGAGAGAGAGAGAGAGAGAGAGAAGATGAGAAGTCAGGAAGTCACTATATCCAATCACAGATTCTATTGTTTCTGCTATTAATAATGTATGAATAAATGTCAGGCGGTACGCATTCGATTAGTATAATTAGACACCCTGGGCTATACAATTTCATGGGACAGCAGAATAAGTAGATACACAAGTATAAAAGTGCGTGTGTATGTGTGTGTGGGTGCGCAAATGGTTCAGAGCCAAAGCATCTCTGTAATTATGACAAATGGCTGCAGCCGAGTCCATTCAGAAGCCTCACTGCATGGCACAAGCTGAACACTAATACGCCATTATCATTGAACGAAGCATACTGCAAGTCACATATACATTTTGCCATTCGGAGGAGACACTAATCCCAAATATTCAACCCCAGGGTGCTATAGCGCTTCGTGTTCGAAATTGAAATGGCAGTAGATGCCACTGAAGTCGTATTGAAGCTGGCACACTGTGTGGGCTCTGTGGATTTAAGAAATGTTAAAAACGACACTGTCAGTAGCAAATTATTGTGTCAGTTCTTTCACCGGGGGGAGGAGGGGGGACTATTGTTTCCAGTGTTGTGACAAACATATTCAGGGATTGAGCTTGATTTCAGGCAGCATCCCAACAGTCTTATTTGGATGCCAAGTTAATACAGATGGCAAGTGACAACAGCGGAGGAAAAATGCAAACCATAGCTGGCCAAGTGAAACTTCAGTCTGAGCTTTAACACCCCATCCAGTCTGACTATCTTTTCTTTACTATTAATGAAACAGGACTCCTGAACTCACCACCATGCTCCACTCGCTTCATCAGGATTTAAACAGACTTGTTAATTTGTCTGTTTCCACAGCACCAGATCAATTTGATTATGGGTGTTTAGGCAGGTAATTTCCTCAACAAAGTCATTAAGAGATCATTTAGCTGCCGAAAAGGTGAGAGAGAGTGTTATGTGTGGAGGGTGCTATGTCTCCCGGGACCCGGTAAACACCACCTCGGAAAGATCAACACTGTAGCAAACTTAAGATAGCTCACATAACAAATCACCAGGCAATCAATGATGTCTGGTGTTATTAGCAAAGCCCTAATGTGGACTGATACAGTTCTGATACAGAGTCGAGTCAGGAGAAAGAACACATGCTTTAAAGACAAGAGGAAATGGTTTGATGGCGAGGAAGAGATGTGAGGAATGTCTGCAATGTAGAATTGGATGCTGGTTATACAGAAACAGTGACCCTCTGCTGCAGGGCTTTGGATACTTTACATGCAAATAGAACACCTCATCATCAAATGAAGGTGCTAATATGCTCTGAAATGCTTTTGTCACTTATTACGGTTGCCATGGCTCTCACTTTCTCCTCTCCTCAGTCTCTCTACCTATTCCCTCTCACCATCTCGTTATGCCCTGGCTTCTCTCTTGCTCTCCCTTAGCCCCAGTCTTGTCGACGTGAACGTTCTCGATGTGTTTTCATCACACAGCCGTGAGGTACTTGCACTAAAAATTGGACGGTTGAAAGAAAACCAAGATTATGCGTGTCCTAGATATTGGGAAAATGGTAATGAAATGGAGCAGCATTAATGGGGACAGTGTGGTGGTTGGGGTATTTATGATTAAAATATTTAACAGAGTGGCTGTCAAGTATTATACAGAGGTATCAGTACTGGTAACACAGTACTCAAGCAACAGTCTGATATAATCCCTTTTCATACTGGTCGCCCATCTTCAAAAAGCCTGCACAGAAGAAGAATTAATTCAAACATGGTCTATTTCCACTCAAATCCTTTTATCACCGTTTTACAAGGCAAATTCAATTTTTATGCTCCTCCAAAATATGAATGTTTTCTATACAATTTGCAGGTATTGCACATATTAAAGCTGCACTAATTCACATTTTTACATTAACAAAGAATCACATGATTACTTGTGTGTGAAAGAGAAGACAGTCTCAATAGGGAACCTACAGAGAATTATCCCCAATTCTGCAGCTTTCAGCTCATTGTTTAGGTGTACGAGCTACAACTTTACTGCTTTGTTTCACTCCCACTGCTCTCATTAACTTTTCAGTGAATAAAGCTCTGAGGAAACTGTGCCAAATGAATACCAAAATCATAGACTGTACAGTAAAGATGGATGACATGACAGCTCCCCAAAAGTGAAGCCAAAATATCTTGATCTCAATCACGTACTGTTCTAGATCATGCCAAACTGCAGCGGATGATCAAGACAGTGAGTCGGATGATCTGGGTTAATCATCCGCAGCACAGCTGTACAACGACCTTATTCTTAAAAAGGCTGAACAGATCCTCACTGATCCTACCCATCCTCTCCACCTGAATTCCGTGGATGTAGAGAGTCAAACAGCAGAAATACTGCAGCTGAAAATAAGAACAATAAGACAAAGCAAATCATTTGTGCCTACAGCAATTAGACCACTAAATGAGAGACAGATGTGCACCTATATTACTATATTGATCGTGCACATACAGTGTATCTTTGTGTTTTAAAACTGACAATGTATGACCACATAAATTTGCCCCTGTGGGATAATAGAGTTCATCTGACCTGACCTGACCTGGCTGCTGGCTGCAGTATAGGCCATAAACCTTAACCACTCTATGTTAGTGGATGGAACATTAGCAAAACTAAACACTTCAAGTACACATCAAATCAACTTTTTCTCAAAGATGGATTCTGTCATTTTAGGTAGTTCTTGTCACATTGATGTAAATGCATTCTCGGAACCCATCGGCCTCTGGGGGCAGACCCCCGATTTTTTGGCATTCCGATTTGAGGAGGCGAATTTCCGTTTCCGACTTCCGTTTATATTTAAGTAAATATACTGAACCACTGCGATGGATTCAGAGTTTGCAGAGACGCCAATTATGTTCCGCCTCGTTAGATCACCGCACAGAGCATTTAACCTGGCGACAACTGCAGCCGGCTCAAACGTGATTGATCAATATCACGCGGACTACAGACAGCCTAGCACCGGAAACCAGGGCTCTTCTGCTCTTCTTCCGGAGGCAAGATCTCCGGGGTTTGCCTACAGACTCTACATTCACTGAATGTAGAGTCTGTATATAGAGACTAATGTACCCCTGCACTCATCTTTGGGGGTACCCCATCTATAAGAGGCCTCAACAAGGCAAGGCAGGAGACATTGCAACATAGCTCTTATGGTCATTTCCATTTTTTTTTAGCGCTGTTAAGCTATGTTTCTAAGTTAATTTTATGCCAATCTTGTGTTGCTTAATTTGTGTAGGGGCTGGAGTTTGTGTGGTTGGGTATGACGGTGGATTTTGTTTTTGCCACTTGTTGTCAGGTATAATTTCTGTTTAATTGTGCTTAATTGAATGTGAAATGGTGCCCTTTTCCTGTTGTGCTCCGTGGGAGAGGGGCTGGAGTTTGTATGGTTGTGTATGATGGAGGATTTTGTTTTCGCTACCTGTTGTCAGGAGAGGAATAAACAGAGATTGCCTCCAACGATATCTGCAGTCTGGGCCTCCTTATATCTACATAATGCAGACATCACCAGAGTCTGGTTATATGCAAGTGGTCATGACAAGCTGGGTAAGAACTAGTTATTTGGTGCTATGCAAAGTGGAGTTTGATGTCATGATCGACAGCTGTGTGTGCTAACTGGTGTGCTCGCGATTAATGGCACTGCTTGCGAATAATCGGACGATGAGAACTGGATACCATGGAAATCCCCACTGCGCAGGCTCTGGTAACAAATCAAGACACCAGCGCAAGATGGCAGTGGCCATATCCAGGATATTTTGGCTTTATTTTTGTACAGTGGGAGGAAGTGGAGATGCTTTGTCCTTGATATACAGTCATTGACCAAAATGCACCAAACTGCAGACAAACACAATCAGCAATTAGTTGTTAACATAGTGGAGCATTTTGCAGCTAAAGAGAAAGATTTGTCTTTCAGGAGCGAATACAGAGCTGATGTTGGACCAAACGTCTGACCTGCTTTCACCAGAGTTCCGCAAACACAAGTCTAAATATATGCAAATGCTGCTCTTTGTCTCCTGCATGTGTAAACAGATCACAGTTATGAATCAGCTTCATGTCAGTGTTGTTTTTTACAGGTCATTATGCTGTGCCCTGGTGGACAAATTCCTCAGTTAAAGCAATTTTGAATTCTAAAGCTGTTCTCATGTTTTTTGTGATTGATATATAATTGCACAAAGATTTAAATATAGATATTCTTCAAGAGATATGTATGTTGTTCGAGTATTTTCTAACGCACTAACATCTGTCTTTGTGATATGATGAAACTAGAAGCCATAGTAGCCATAGAAGATGACGTAGGAGCACCAGAACCCCGTCTTGATTCAATTCAATTCACAGTTTCCAATAAAGCTCTGTAAAAAGAGATAACACTGGAAGGGAGCCAACAACAACCCAGAGGATTTCAAGCTCTAATAACCTTTGTTATTGTAAGGGAGACACACTCAAACTACCAAAAAGACTTTGAGCTTGATCCTTAAAACACTTAATAACGTTTTAAGAGGAATTAATGTTCAAAGAAATACTCCTTCGCCGCAGGCACAAGGGTGATCTCTACTTTGCTCTGCTTTTATTGTTCCACATCACCGAGATGACCTTCAGAGCTCAGTACATGAGACTGTGCCTGTACATGGGAAAGTGTATTAAGTAAGCAGTGTAGGATTTTATGATTGTTCCATTTTCTTTATGCGGACTTAAAAACACCCAATAGATTTCCCGAGACTGGCCTAATTGTCATAATAGTGAGAGAGGAGAGGCTGCTTTATGGGCTGTGTAGAATCAATGACAGGTGATACCCTGATGCTGCTTGGATCACCTTCAATCAGCAATAACATAAGATGCTGTATGCGGCAGGGATGTAAGGAGGAAAGGGAATAAAGAATAAGCCGTGAGAAAGAAAGCTGCAAGAGAGGATTTAAGGCAAAGATGGAAATAAACACAGTGACTATAAAAAAAGGAGTTTAGAGAGTGGGGAAAGGACAACGCAGGACAAAGACAATGGCAAAAATAATGCACAACAGGGAGTGATGAAGAGAAACAAAGGTGAAAGAGAGACAAGTGAGGCATTCAAACAGAGAGGGGGAGTCACACCGGACATAAAGAGAGAGAAGCCAAAGAATGTCCGGAATGAGAGAGACAGAAAGACAAAGAAACAGAGGAGAGGAAGAGCACACAGCCAACAGTACACTCGCATTGCCAGATTTATATCCATACTGAGCCAAGATTAGACTAGTGGGAAGGACCTCCTGGCTCTCTGTACTTGCCTGATTTTCAACTTATCTAAAGGGATGACATTTTTCTGTATCTCTTTATGTGTGGGAAAGGGGAGCCTCTCAGGGGTCAATACTTTGAACCATTTCTGTTCAGCCTGTAGATGTTGCCTCGAGGCTACATAAATTGAAAGCACAAGGCATGTTACTATAATTATGCTGATGACACACCGTTAAACAGTACCCACGCTCATCCATTGGAGATTTCAACTCTTAAGTCACTGGTTGAATGCATTTACGACTTAAGCCCCTTTCCCACTAGACAAAAACCCCACTACATCCCGCTAACATCTGGCTTTCTTATGTAATGAGAAAGGTTACAATCAGCATTCACTCGCAGGACAAATAACTGCTGCAGTCATGAGAATATCTCGGCTCCAGCTCCGATTGGCTTCAATTGGCAGAAATGGAAATACGACCACTGGGTGGACGCACTGATTTTCGCCAGCACGATGCAATGACAGGCCACCACAAAATACTGTCTGTCTCTGTCCAAGCAGCGCCCGTACACATGCTGCATTTTTTGTACCCTCAAACCCACTCGTTCAGTGTAGACGCACAAATTTAAAAGCAAGAGCAATGCCGTCGTGGCACACATGTATTCCCAAATGATGCATGTATTTCCATGGCCTAACAGTTCAAATTTTGGGACACAGCAATGCGCATTGCATAGTGACGAGAAACAACAAATCACATCTGGTAGATATCTTCCCCTCTCTTCTGTAAATATCAGTCTACAATAAATATGAAGTAGTTGATCATTTTTTAATCCTGGCTATCCACAACTTCACATCTGTCCCATGTGCAATATTTTAGGCGTAATGCACACTTAAAAATCAATGCCTGGAGGAAGAGGATCAGCTTTAAACTTGGGATTTCGGGTAAGTAGACTCTGATACGGTGCTGGTTATGGTCGCTTAGCAATTTCAGATGCAACCTGACTCCGCACCCTTGAAAGTGTGCACAGAGTAGAAAAAAGAATAGCACCCAGCGCCCAACCTCATGTTTTCCAGGTGGTTAAAGATGCAGCATGTGTTCCAGGCCTTAAAGGGAAACTCCACCAATTTTTCCACATCAAAGTCTGTTTACAGGTTCAGGGAGTATAACTGAATATGTGAAAGAAGTTACATAAAGTCTTCTGTGGCTCCAGAGGGAGCTCTGTGAAATCCGGAATTGCCTCAAGTGATGTCGCTTGAGGCAGCGTCAGTTGGTGCTGAAGAGTACAAGTTTGAAAACAAAAAAAAAATCTGGTGGTGTGGAGATAGAAGAAGTGAGGTTACCAGAACTCTGTAGCCCACCCCTCATCTCTGCTTGAGGCTGGTGGCTCGAGGCTACATTAGCCCCTACAAGCACAACAAGCATCCATATTTACAAAGCAAACTCTCAGTGGTTGAGTTGCATTTTGGGTAATATAGGCGCCAGGTTCTGACAAGGAAGAAGAATGTGTGGGATAAAATAGAGTGTCTCTGGCTCTGCTGCATCATTGATAATCCTTTTTTTTTTTGAGAGAGAGAGAGAACTATTTATCAAGAGTCCGACAATGCTTCGAAGTGCAGTGCTGAACTCTACAACCTTACTTTCAGCCTCGCTACATAAAGGGCATCCTGTGTTGGCACTCTACAGCGTATTGGCATTGGATCTAAATTTTGAGGTGTGGAATTGTCCAATATGGTCTGCCTAAAAAGACCGTGGGCTGACTACAAATTTTTCAAACAGCTGCTGCCAGGATCATAACAAAAAAAAAAACATAAGTGTGATCACATCACACCTGTCAGATCTCTGCACTGGCTTCCAGTTACTCTCAGAGTGGACAGTAACATTTTACATCTTGTCTACATAGCCCTAGCTTGCTCCACAGTCAGCACCTCTCTCTGCGTTGCTTACTCCATATGCACACCTATCAGACCTCCTACATTGTCTGGCACAGGCCTTCTGGTTGTACTGAAGGTTAAAATAAAAAGCAGGTTTTGGTTTTTACAGTCCAAGCTGCTGGAATACGTTCTCCAGATTGCGTTAGATGTGCTCCAACATCAACGCTGTTAGAAAGCAAAGTGAAAACATTTGTTCTCCCCTGTGCATTTGATTAGTTTTATTGTGTTTGTATTTTAAACAGCATCTGATAGTTCACATTGTTTGTTTGTGCTATGTATCTCCCCTAGAGTAAAACATTCTATATGAGTAAAGATTTCTTTGTTTTGCCTTTCTGAAAACAACGTTATATCTGCTCTACTGACCCCAGACTGTTAACCTCTTCCCTGACTCTCTGACATAAATGCACGTATACTGTGCATAAGCACATACACAATATACTCCATACAAGCACACAACAAAACAACAAACACGCATTTCCTCTGGGTATTATGCCTTCACTTAAGCCAAACCACAGTCTTCCCTCTCTATCTCTCTTAGACCTAATGTAAAAACGACGCAGGAATTCCCTCCACTCCAGCGAAATGCACACATGATTTCTTCCCTTTGCTCGGGACCTGAGTCACCCGGGGTCTGTTTACTAGATATTTGCATCACCATGAAATCCTGGAGCCTCAATAACGTCGCAGATATCTAAAGAGAGAGAGGGCGAGAAGAGAGAAAGAGGAGAAGTCGAGAGGGAGAAAAGAGGGGGGAGTGCACGGTAAATGAAAAATGAAGAGTGACCTTTATGCACAGAACACTGGTTTTCCCATGCACTGAGAGACACCATGGATTTATGTAGTGGGAAATATGTGCAGCATGTGCAGGAGGACAAAAACATTTCTGTAACACTCCTCTTTTATCTGAATCAGACCATGAGAACAGGTCCTCTGTCTCTGCCACCTGACAGTGAGGCCACTTGTATCGGTTACTACGGTATCTTCTTTACACAGTACCATGTGTCTAATGGATATATAATTTCAGGGGATTTAAAGGTTGGTGCTGGAATAAGATAATCTCTGACTCTTTCTCACTGCAGTGGATATGCTCCCATTAGTGGGCGAGAGGTAGCCCGACTAAAGAGCGCTGGATGACAGAGCAGTAATGTAATACCTGTAATAGCTTATTGTTGATGAATGGATATCTTTGAGCATTACTGGAGCTCTCCCCAGAGTTGTGTCACTGTCATTAACCTTCGCAGTCCTCAAAATTACAGCTGCCGAGACACCAGGAAACAGAGGAGCTGGAGTCGCAATCTAGACGGAGTAGAACAAAGATTTTGCAGCATCGTCTGACAACGTCTGCAAGAGTCTGCAGGTTAATAATAGGTCTGTGTTTCAGGAGGAAGACTCTCCAAGAAAGAGCTCTGAGATAAATCTTTTATTCTCTGTACCACGCATACCTTTTATTTTTCCAGCCTCAACGCTACTTCTCCTTGCTCTTTTATCTTTGAAGCTTCAACATGCTTTGCGAGACAAGGAGAAACATCATCTCACATCACAACAGTGGAGATAGGCCTGACCTTTGGCTTCCCACCAGTTTACAACCATCATTAGCAGGGCAGGGATCAGGGGCCAAAGCCATAAATCACACTCAAACCATCCATGTAGGAGGAACCCAGCTACACTGCAGTAAAAAAATGAAAAGAAAACACACTCTGAGACTGACGGGAGGCTAAAAGCAACTCCATCCATCACTGGCTGGAGGCTCCATAAAGCCAGTAGAAGAAAACACACAAGGCGATAATCTCCAGCATGGTTATAAATAATACAGAAACCTTGCTAATGGCAATAAGAGGTTCTGCAGCATGACAGAATCCCCCTTGATGTGATTATTCGGCTAAAATTCCCCCAAGGACATGTATTATCTTGCATAAATACTCAGGAGTAACTCAATAGGGCGATATGTTCCCTTCCAGAGACTGTTTGCCCTTTTTGCTTGTGAATCAGGAGGAAAGGTGAATTTATTGTAATGGCAACAAGTGACTGTCAGTTGAGGCTCGAGGTTGGGTGGCGGGCAAAAATAGAACATTTGGGGGAAAGTGGAGGGCACTGAAAAATGAAAACAGACTCTGTAGACTGTATGCTCATTTCTGCACAATAGGACTACCACGTTTATGAACGTTTCTAGCAATAAATGGCATCAAGACAAACAGGAGGAGAATGCAAATGAGTTGCTGATTATGAGTCATTCTTAGTGAGTAAATAACAACAATAAGCAGTTCATCTGCAAAGCGGTTTTCACCTTGATATTCATAATCCAGCTTTCACCCTTTTTATGCAAAGAGCCTTGAAAATAATGAACCGTAATGGGGGAAAAAAATGTGATGTGCTTAGAGCAGAATGAATCATTACTATTAGCATTGTGATACTAACAATGTAGTGAATGGAAAAATGCCTCAACACCTGCATGGCCATCAAAAAGAAAACCTTGATATTTGATTTTGTCAGTATCACCCATTTCCAGATGGTTTCTTGTTACAGATAGTCATTTAGTCATTTAAAGTGGTAAATTAGCTAGTGTAGATGAGGCCATACGCTTGGCATGGTAACAACGCTACTGCCAAGAGGTTGTTAGCCTAGACAGCAATCTTGTCTTTGTCCGAAGGTGACAAAAAATCAGCCTACGATCGCCACCAAAGCTCACTAATTCTATATCTCAGTTGTTCAATCCGTACAAACCCAAATTGTAAAGACAACACATTGTGATTTTACAGGGAATTATGTGCCAGAATGTTTGTTGGCCACAAACAATTCTTTCCTGAGGTTTTGTCATCACCAAAACTTCAAGAAGTCACTTCACCAGCCAAAAATACTCTGGCAGGTAGCCCCTCCTAATGCTGCTCGCCATTTGGGTGCCCTAAGCTTTGTTGTGTTATTGTGTGATTTTTTCCAAACTGGGAGTGCAATCCTTTTGCATAAAATAAGCCAAAGAAATAAATTTTCATTTTCAATGTTAAAAATATGATACCAGAAATGTACAGTAACAGTAGGCTATATATTAAACTATACAACTAACTGCACTACAAGCAGACAAACACAGATGTGACGTGACGTGACGTGACGTGACGTGACGTGACGTGGTGTGGCGTGGCGTGGCGTGGCGTGGCGTGGCGTGGCGTGGCGTGGCGTGACGTGACGTGACGTGACGTGACGTGACGTGACGTGACGTGACGTGACGTGACGTGACGGGACGGGACGTGACAGGACATGACGTGATGGGACGGGACGGGACTCGACGGGACGTGACAGTAAAGGCTGTACAGAGGCACATATCTGCATTACCTGGCTCCAATGTCATTAATGTGGTCATAATATGACAGCTTCTGAGCAAATTCTGCATCAGTGCTGATGACAGAAAGACCACCAGATGTTCCTGTCCCATTGTTGAATGTAGGTATGTTTTAATGAGTGTAAGTTTAAAAAAAAACTTCGCTGAGCAGAGGCTATTAACTGTAGTAGTAACCTATAAGCGTGAGTGCAGTGCTTGACTGGCTCGCACTGCAGCTGTGCTGTGTTCACTGCATCAGCAGCGTAGCTCAAACCGTGTTGTGCCTGAGAGGGCCTTAACTGGGAAAGTTAATTTAATATGTATAAGCATGATTGATGGCGATCGTAATAGGCTGATCTGATGCCCCCTACAGCACTGGTGCCCTACGCACAACACGTGCTGCCTGTGCCCTTAGCGGTGGCACTGCTCTTCTTCAACAAACAAGGTATAATTAATTTGTGAGCTTTAGTGGTGCTGGATGGCAGATTTGATGCTATTTTTCCCTGTTGCCAGTTTTTATGTTCAGCTAAGCTAACTGGCTAATGGATGTAGCTTTAGGGCACAGTGACACATGAGCAAATGCAGGCGAGTGACCATCATCTGCTGACGCAATATTTGTGCTGAATGTCAGCAGTGTTGAGTGTGACGCACAGCCAGATAACTAGCCTGATAGTTAATGTTAGCTAGCTGCTAATATCACGAAATCAGATGTTATTGGTACATTTACATACTTATTTGCTAATGGTTAAGGCTGCGACTTCACCGGTCAAAGGTAAACTCCACGTGATGCAAGGATGCAAATTTGCTTTGCCACCAGAAGCGAATGTTTTATTTACCCCTTCGCTCACATTGAATGGAAGTGAATGGAAGGTAGTTACTTTCGCTCATGTGTGACGGTGCCCTTATACTGTGTTAAACAGACACACAGTTAAGGCAGTGGACTATAGATCTTCTCATGTAACTCTCAGGATAAAAGTGTTCATTTCCCAAAATGTGTTTCAGCACTGACAGGCTGTAAATAACAAGAGGCCTAAACTAAGTGACCTGGCCTCATAAACACAACACAGAGTTTCTGAATAAAGCATTTACAAGGTCAGATTGTACAACACACAGATACTTTTAGATAATACAATGTGTGAAAGGCAGCATGAAATTGTGATTCTGTTACAGAGCAGAAAAGAGCCGTCAGGAGAACAGAGAGGTAGAAGGAACACGGCGGTCTGTATGCATTTTGGGCTTCACAACAACATCTCTGCGTGCTAATGGTGTTTACCTTCTCTCCCTCCATCCTCCCTTCCCGCACAGTGCATGAAACTCTGCCAAATGAAGCCGCTGCTTGGTTTACACTGTCAAGATCGACATTTCCAATACAAAGTTGATGGTGAAATAATTCACTGTGCAGAATCGCTATATAAGCTATATCATTCAGGGATAATGTGTCCCTCAGCTGTGTCCAGATTATTTATTTATAATGGCAAATTTCACAGGAAAAATCATCTTGTCAAGCGCTCCACTGTGAACGCCCCCATCATAAACAGTATCTAAAAGCAATTTTCTCTTTCCTGACAGAGACATGGAGGCACAGTATCTTCTCCCAAAGGAAGGCCGATGGTGCAGGGTGGCACTGGCACAGATAGAAGAGTGTAGATGCAAGTCCCCAGCCTTTGATTTCACACATGCACCCAGGCTGTTGATGTGCACACACACTCAAACTCGGCATTATCAGCATCCTGGACTCACCCGTGCATCTCTCTACCCTTCTTTCCTCTTTTCACCATCTTCTCTAACCTTCCTTTTCCCCGGCCGCTCTATCTTCTCTCAACACAAATCAGCCACCTGCTCATCCAATTTAGTCTGATAAATTCCACCTGTATCAATTCCAATACGAGTTCATGCACTACAGTGACTCCCGTCTCTGCTTTATCTCTCCCCGTTGCTTTGAATGTCACATCTCATGTGGTATACCGACACACGCACACACAAACGCACTCACACGTCGCGGTGTCAGTCAACAGACATCTCCAGTTGACAACCGTGCACACAAGGCAGCTGTGAACAAAGACACATGCCTGCATATGTGCCGAGCAGTAGATCCAAAGTTAAAACAAACAAACAGAAATAAACACGTACACACACACACTCTATCGTTGCATTGCAGGCATAACTCCCAGGCCTGGCTGTGTGTAAGTTTGATCCCTCTCACCGTGTCTGAGAGGCATGTTAATCAGCGGAGGAGGCTGCCAGCTCAGCCAAATATGTCTCTATCTTTCTCGCTCTCACTCCCTTCGTCCGTCTCTCTGCATCTATCTGCATCTATTCCCTCCAATCTGTCTTCACTCTTGTCAAACCCCGTTTCTCTACCTCTACCTCATTGTATTTATCCTGCATTCCTCTCCTTCTCCTCCTGTTCTTGCTCCAGCTCTCATCCCATCACAGCAAATCATGTCTTTTTTTTTTTTTATTTCTCCCACATTTTAATGCATTTCCTTCCTGGGTTAGACAGATGGGATTTAAGACACTAAAGACTGGAAGGTTTATTTAGAAGGGCTTGGTGAAGATATCTCACCAGCCTGACATTTCATTGCCCTCTTCTTTCCCCTCCTCCTGTCACCCTGCGCTCCCCTCCAACCCCACCGCTACGAGGCTTTGCGATCTGTTTGTGCCTGTGTTAGAGTGGATTTGGTTATGGTGACTGCATCAGGGTGGGAGGCTGTGGGATGCTGGATGAGTTTCACAGGACGACTTTTAAAGAACGAGCTTTGAGAGCTGAAGGGCAGAGAGAGAGAGAGGAAGGAAAGATGGGGAAAGGAGAGACAGTTGTGCAGGGAGAGATATAGCGGTTATGTGTTTACAGAGACGGTTCCAAAGGAGATTTCCACCCAAGCACTTAGTTATAAGTCATGAGGTGGGGGAGTGAAGGGAGGTGGTCATCTCCGTGCTGACAGCGATAACAATGGCGAGACAGATGAAGAGGGAGTAGAGCAGAGGAGGGACAGAAAAGGGGAAATTAGAAGAGACGGAGAACATGAAGAAGTGTGGTAAGGGCAGTCAATTTAGAGAGGAGAGCGTGCCCATTCAATTCAATGGCTCCACGTGTGCAGAGTGCAAGCACAAAAGAGGCCTTTTAGCTTTCTTAAACAATGGTGCAAGGCCGGGACACAAATTAAAAGAGATGTTGCTTCCCTGACCTGAATAACTCAGGCAGACGGTCAAAGAAGACGTGTTATGGTTAACAGCCTCTTTTATTTATTTTACCCCATAAGGCTCTCGGGCTCGGCCTCCATCCGTCGCATCGCACTTAAAAATAAATGCATTCACATGACACACTTCAGAGATATCATCTCAATGGGGTTTTCTCTGCTCAGTCACCCAGTGCCATCAATTCCTATTTGCATAAAAAGGGGCGCAAGCTCGAGCCTCCTCGTCTCTCTGCAATCGCAGGGATGTTCAACAATGTCATTTAGTACCTGGCATCTTGTGGAGCGGATCAAATCAATAAAAGCTATTTCCCTTGGAAGTGAATGGCCCCGGTTGTCAGGTTAATTCAATAAAACCAGAGACGAAACAACGAGCGCAGGGAGATATGTTGCTGAGCTCTCACTTATATGACATGGTACGAACACGAGAAAAAGCATTCACAGTACAGAGGAGCAGCCTAGGTAAGGTATGCAGGACACTGGTAGTATTGATTGTGACGGCTGGAGTACAATACATGCCTCAAGGATATGTGAGGGTGAAAGGCTGTACAGTGGAGCTTTTCTCTCCGTGTTACCTGTCATGGAGTCAGTGGAGAGGAATGAAGCAGCTCATCTGGGCCTTTTAAATCCCACATAACAAAAACAAGAATCCAACACACAGCTCCATCAGCCCTCTCTCTCATCTCCCCATTAAAGCGCTGGTCTAGTACACAAGTTCTTTGTGCTCCTTCCACTGCAGCAGATTGGTAGCTACAGACATTATTTTGTTCTCTGAATAACAGGGTAAGTGGCTCGTTCATTGATTGGTCTTTCTCCGGGCTTTTGAGCAACAGGGTATAACGCGGCAGAGCCAAACAGACAGGAGACTAACCCCCTGCTGCGGCTGTTGACAGAGGCTGCCATTTAAAAACACTGAGAAGAGGACAAACAACGAGGCGTTGAAGAAAATTGCCCGGCTTGGTTGCACCAGAGTTTTTCTTTCAACACTCTCATCCAGCTGGAATATCCTCACAAAAAAACTCAGATTTTAAATTTACCCCAAAATGATAAGACAGGAATGCTGCAGGGAATGTGTTGTCCAATTTTGCATGAGAGGAAAATTCTTCCTTTGGATACTCTTACAGAGTTGTATATCCTCAATCTGTGATGTTCAATGAGTTCCAGGAGCTGTTTGTTTGATGAAGCAATTTGCATGTCTTCACTCTCCTTAAAACCAGCTTGGTCTACTTCTGCTGAAGTTTCCTACAATATCCGGACTGACTCTGAGCAGCCCTGAGAGAATGAAAACATGATACTTTCAATATGTGTAGGTGGACACAGCAAAATCTGTAGAACAGTAACAAACCCCTTGAAAACATAACATGGCCTCGGGCTGCACTTCTTTCTGGACTATAGTGGCCACTGTCAGCGGAGAAGCGACCGCTTTTCACAATGTGTGCCTGTGTGTTAGACCAGTATAGAAACTCGAGTCCTGTTTGATTGTGGTTGACACAAATTCAGTTAGAGACAGTCTTGTCATTGTTTATTACTGAGGAAAACATATAGTTGAATTTGGTTACTAAAGGCTTCATTCAAGCAGATTCCCAGCCCACTCAGACAGCCATCTCATAACTGGGCCAAAGCACAACCAAGACATCACAGGGTTATTCTGTGTTAGCTGGTCACATGACAGCATGCCATGTGATGGTGCAAATGCCATATATCTCATACATATAAATGATAATGGTAATAAATAATTCACAACGTATATAAAATGTAATATATGGGTTCGTTTTTTAGCTGGTCAGTGAACAGCAGGTAGCAGCGGCTGATGATCAGCTGATCTGCCTGAACATACACGAGCTCCAGAAGGTGACATTTAGCTTTTATGTTTTTGTTAGTGGGTCATTTATCTGCCATTAAACTGCTGTAAAATATTTCGGTATGCTGCTATTATGTGTCTATGTCACTATCTACCTGTGGCCAGTTATCTGCAAAATAAAACCACAGAAAAATACATTTCAAATTGGTAGCTGTTCAGTTAGGATACATTTTTCCAAGTAAAACTTCACACACACATGCAACTAAAGCAATACTGTAGTATGTGGTTCTTGAAGGAGGAGTGTGTAGGATTTCGTGGGATCTAGCAGTGGAGATTGCAGGTTGCAACCAGCTGAAACTTCTCCCCTAACTCCGGATTAGGATTCTTTCAGTGTTCATTGTTAAGTTAGGTTTTTACCGAGGGGCTATGGTGGTCGACATGAAAGCACGAATGGCCCTATCTAGAGCCAGTGTTTGGTTTGTCCATTCTGGGCTACTGTAGAAACATGACTGTGCAACATGGCAGACTCCCTCGACTAGGACCCGCTCCCTATGTAGATATAAGCCGCTCAATCTAAGGTAACGAAAAAGACGATGATTCTTATTTTCAGAAAAGAAAACATATATAATATTCCATATCTGCCAATATATCCCCCTCACTCCTACACACTGGACCTTCAGTGACTCCTCTTCCAATTCCAAACACTGTCTAGAAATAAAACATAATGTCCCATACAGCAGAACACTGTTAACACGTACCATAAAGATTTTGGCAAACATAAATGTAGAGAGCATGTGCTGTACTGTCAGTGCACATAACAATTAGAAGTGAAGCAATGCTTTGGGCTTGGATTGATCCTGCAACAACAACCTGCCTGTTTATTGACAGATCTCCTGGGTTTCACTGCTGCACAGATGCCCCGAGGCCACTTTGTTGGGCCCCAGCTCTCCGTCTCTCTCTCTCTCTCTTTCTCTCTCTCCCATGCTCCCTGTTCTCTGTGACCATGTGAGAAACAGGACTATTCAATATTGCCTTGCCAGTGTCAGGGTTGGTTTTCCTATCAACAAAGAAGTTCAGCCTCAGAGCATGAAGGCTGTTCTTATTTAATTCTAGCACTGGCATAACAGCTTGATAAAGACCTACTTTGCCTCTGGAGCTATGGGTTTGACTCCTCATTCTTGACAGTATTTCAATACAATGTCTGAATACAACTTCTTGCATTATTATGATGTGGAAATTGCATTTTGTATTCCAAATATGAAACTGTTATCAACAATTACATCCAAATGGGCAACAAGCAGTCAGATGATCAGACAGTTTAACCAGATAATCCAAACCTTAAGTGAACGCACATAAATGTCAGTCATGGTCTCTAATTTCACAGAAAAGCTGCACATGACTAAGGCAAATTCAGCAGCTCAAAGATGAAGCTGGAAGTCAGTCTGTAAACTATTTACAACTGACAGTCTGGGTTGTAATTTAATTATTCAACTTAGTTTTCTCTTCTAATTAAATTTAGCAAAACTGAGCCTGTAAAATTATCTTCTTGCATTTCTTCTGCGCCTTTTAATTTGACATTTGCAGTAACATTTTAATCTGGAAAACATTTCCATATTTGATCCGTAAAACTCTAATGTATGCCCATCCTATCTGTAAACTGATTGTTGCTCCCTTTGCTAACTTAAAATGGAGTGAACTACATTAGTAAGCCTTTATAAACTGAGAAAACATGTGTGGAAGAGTTTTGGATTCGTCACTATAAATGGGAAAAACATGGGTAAAGTTGAAGGAATTAGCAGATGCTATACAGTAAAATGCACCTGCCTGACAATAATGTAACTTTTTACCTAAGTAACAACAATTTCACTTTTACGGCAAAGTTAGAAAAGAATTTTACTGCTGGAAAGTGTTCACAAAACTAGGTTGTCTATGCAGTGGAAAGACACAAATACTTATAGAAATTGGTGCAACATGACCAGAGAAAACAAAGATAAAGGGCTGTGGCACTTGCTTTGGCTCAAGAGGTAGAAAACCTACAACTACTAGAATGCACTGCAGTGCACTGGACCAATATACCCTCCTGTTGGTGGGTGATGTACTGCAAGCCTTCAGCCTCCATTTTCACAATACAGGAAACAGTATGGCGCCTGTTTCTCGGTCACATATTCTCATATTACAGCCAAACAGAGCACTGAAATATGTTTCTGAAGACATTTTAGGCAAGAAATAGGCAATAGAGTGATGGAATCATGGTTTATATTTGATCAGTTTTAGTTTTACTGTTTGAAACAGTAGGAGCTTGGTCTGCATTTCATAGCGTAAGAGAAGAGCAGGTCTCTTTCTTGATCCACTTTGTGTCTGTAGTGGCAGGTTTATGAAAATGTGAAAGTACAATCTGTAGTTTGAGCAACAGCCCCAGAGTCAGTGAAAAGCTGAGAGAGAAGGAGGGAGATCTGGGCGCTGGTAAGATGGAGGGTTTACCACTGTTCATTACACACATGCCACCCAAGTTAATATGATACGAAGCTGGTTAAAAATCAGCAAAAGATTGCTTTAAGTTGAATCAACGCTACGTGATAGTTCTTATTCATTCCAACTGGATTTTCTGACAGCTTTTCTAGTCCGTTCCCCAAAAGATATTTTAACTGTCTCACGATGTTCCCAGACCTCAGTAATTATCTTGATGAATACAATGTAATCATACAGTTCAGAAACGATGGTCAAACCTATTAAAACAAGAACCAGGTTGTCTCAGTCCAGTTGTTTAAAAGTTTGATGCAAAATAATTTGAAAGCAGTGTTCATTCCAGCATACTAAATGCACACTGATGAAGCTATGATGAAGACACACAGTAGCTCTGTTTACACAGAACTTGACTCTTATATTGCCAACCATCCCCCATCTGCAGTCAACATGGCCGTGAAAACACCACATACAGCTGAAGGACAGCTGTCAAGCCTGGAAGCCCTTATTGAAAGGAAAAAAAAAGAAAATGAGAGAGAATTGATATCTATCTAGAGGTGAGGATGGTGCAGAGAGGTAAAAAGAAGGAAGTAGAGAGAGCGCACAAAGACAGAGAGAAGAGACAGAAAGGTAAGCTCAGAGTGGGAGAGAAAGAGCGCATAAATGAATTTTAGAGTCAGAGCGAGATGACACGGGGAGATAAAAACGAAAATAGAGGGTTGGATTGGAACGGCTGGAGACAAATGGAAAGATAGTGGAAAGGCAGCCTCGCCAGCAGTGTGGTAATGCCGTGCTCTCGCTGAAACAGTTTGGCTCATGACAAGATAAGGACAGCCATCACAACCTGAGCCTCCATTTTTACTCATCCCAAGTGGTGGCTGAATAACACTTTTTTTCCCCCTACATCCCTTATCAGGAGCTGCTATTGTTTAAAATCACACAAAGACACAAACAGAGAAGGACACAAGTGATTAGCCGTTACAATGGCATTAAATGGAATTTAAAGACCGTTGCGAAAGGACAGACACAGTTCATCAATTTGCGTGCTCCTGAATTAGACCGCCGGCTTTATGAGTCTGAGGCCACAATGGCTGCTTCATTTCTTTTTCTTTACGCTCGCCTCTTACATTGCAGACAACTCTGTGCTTTAGTTTATATGTTAAAGCTTGTGTGAGTTTTGAAATGGCTGCCCAATGCTAATCAGAATGACTCATGCTGTGGGAAATCTGTCAGAGAGATAAAAAGAGTGAAGGCAGAGACAGACAAAGTGAGGCAGCAACAGAGCTTTGAATAACCAAACATTCAGCTGTACGTTAGGTTGTTCATTAACCTCAACATCCACCCCTCACTGTTCTCTCACTCGTTTCTTCCCTGTATGTTTCCCCCTCTTTATGACTTGCACTCGCTCTCTTCTCCTGCTACAGTCAAGCCTTGCTGCGTCCCTCAATGCCAACGGGCGCTATGGCAACAAGACATTTACTCCAGCAGAGACTCAGTGAATATGGGAATCAACATTTGTGTATGTGTGTGTGTGTGTATCTCTGTGAATATATTCATGCATATTTCCCACCTTATATTCAAGATTTAAAGAGATACCAGAAAGTGGCTCGGTGAAATTAATCTGCTCGTCTTCATAAAATATATGGTGCCGGAGGCTTGCTGATGTTGTAACTATATGCAGGGCTACTTGGTGAACTACTCCTGTAACTGGCAAGCTGGTGCTTTAGTCATAAAATCTTTCTGAGCCTCTTTCTGTTTTTCTCCGTACTGAGCCGGTTATTCCTCCTGGCGTTTTGTTCTCAGGATTGTACATCATTTCATTAAAAAAGAGTTACTGAGGAAGGAGGGGGAGCTCTCCAAGCTAGCGAGCTTGTTAAATGCCAGTTGGCAAACTCGTTAGCTCGACCACTAACGGGGGCCAGAAAGCTTATACAGTTTATTCAAAATACATATTTATACGACTGATTCCTGTCCCATAAATGTCTAAGAACCATCCCTCTTCTGCAGAACAGTTAATACTCTGGCAGAGGAGGTTAAATAAACCTGGACCATGCAGAACAGCTAAGACGCTGCCATCAACAAGCTTGTTATCTTAACTGCTAACAACAATAAGTTTACACAGGATGTTCAAATCAGGCCCCCAGGAAGTGCTTTGAGGTCAACTGAGGACTTGAAGCCAAGTTTCATAAGTGACCACACAGAGGAATTACAACTTCATAGTCCATCACATGAAACCCTCGGGCCAAAAACAGACTTTTCAACATTGTGAAAGACACGTCTGTAAATCAGTGGACACATGATTTGGAGCGTCACAACCCCCACACTATGACTTGTTTTACTATCAGAATTCAAATAATTTAGTCTGATAATATTTTGAAAGTCTAGACGAGCCACAAAATGAAATCATTTCATCCCTATTCAAGCTAGTGGAGCGCTAAAGCAGTAGTAGCTGGCTTGGTCTTTACTGCACTTGCTCTGTGGGCCCAATGATGCAGAAGTAGTGCCGATCATCTGGGTAATTTTATAGTTGAACATTTTGGCTTCATGCGCCACCGAGCAGCTTTCATAACGTGATCCCCCTCCAACATTGTATCAAGTTGTCTTTGTTAATCCATGATTCAAGTACATATTTGTACCAACAAGTCCTCATAACTGTAGAAAAACACCTCTTATGTCGAGCAACTACATGTTCTTTCATATTGGACTTTCTAGCACTGTCAAGACGACTTGCGAAAAAATGTTTGAGTCAAAGTTATTGTGACACAAAAAGTTTGTCTCAAGTGAATCCATTGTTGGTGGCCATTCTGCTGAAATAAACTTATTTCAC
Source organism: Epinephelus moara (assembly GCF_006386435.1). Taxonomy (NCBI): domain Eukaryota; kingdom Metazoa; phylum Chordata; class Actinopteri; order Perciformes; family Serranidae; genus Epinephelus; species Epinephelus moara. Next base: position 14,399,840 of record NC_065515.1, on the reverse strand, counting down.
CGTAACATTTTGTCATTTTATATGCTGGTGTGACCAGGCCTTTATCCTGAGGTAATTTATTCCATATCCTTAGTTTATATTTCCACATTTTTGTTTAAAAGAGCAGAGTTTAATGACCTTCACAGCTACATATATTTCAATACAGTTAGTTTTAATAAAATCACTTGATCTTTGTTTATGTTGGTGTCTCTTTGCCCTGTTATAACAATGTATAATCAAAGATTTTTCAACCTTTATATTCACTGCTACATGAAACTACATAAAAGATAAAACTTGCCATAGAGAAAATAATCATTTGCATCTCATATTAGATTTGGTTCAATTTTCGGTTTTACCAGTCCAGCACTGTCAAGGTTGCTTGCTATTCATCAATTATTCAGCGATTCCCCTGAAGTGAACTCATTTCATCATGAATTTTCCTCATTTTAAATGCTGGTGTGAATAGGTGTTTATTCTGAGGTGAATTAATCTATATCTCCAGTTTACATATTTGTTTTACAGAATAGAGTTTACCCACTGTTACAGCTACAACATCATGATATTTTACTACAGTCAGTTAAATTAAAATCACTTATTTGTTTGGTGTTTGTTTGGCTTATTAACAGAACGTTGATATATCAACCTTTATATTTCTTTCTTTCTTGCGCTTGTTCTCTCTCCCATCTGTCCTCCCACACTCTTTATTCTTAACACTGATCTGTTTTGTTTCCTTTCCATTTGTATGAGGTATTTCTTTTGTTCTGCCACTGTTTTGTGTTAAAATTGTTACCTTCATATTTGTTATTTATTTTGTTTCGTGTGAGCGTGATGGCACTAGAAAAATGTTTTTCTTTAAATGTGTCTGAATAATCCTACAAGGGTTGGGCCAGGTTGACACGGCCAGAAACTAAAATAAACAAAATAACCCCGTGGAGGAATCCACAAGAAAAGCACTGGAGCACTCAGATCACTTGTGATGAATTTATTAATGACTAACGTTTCATTAATAGCGCAAGAGATTCCCTCAAACTAACATCGCACAAGGGACTTCATAAAACGTAAAACTTGCCATAAAGAAAATAATTATACTTTCCATCTTCTATTCAGCACAAATGCTGATTTAAATATCTTTATAATAACTCTTATTCTGTGAAGCAGTAAAAACAGGCACAAAGTCAAAACAAGTTGTCAGCACTTGTATTCAGCTCTTTTTTTTTCAGTTACAAAGCAGTCGTCTGGTCAGCGCTGATGTCAGCCTCAGGCCATGTTCCCTGTGACTGCATCCACTCATGAAGTATTGTAGCTGCTAATGATAGCAAACTTCCCACACAAAAGTTGAGAGCTCTCATTATACATTAAAACTTATCTGAGCGGATGTGAAAACAAACAAAGCCTTCCTCTTAAGGCACAAAAAAAGCCAAAAGTCAGAGCACTTTGATTTTGATATTGAGTGAGCAGAGGCTGTGAGTCTGTGAAGACAGAAAAAGCACTAAGGGCCAAAATCCATAACCAATCACAAGTAAACCAGGAAGTTAGGCTCTGACTGAAGTTGCTCTTTGCTGCAGTGGCTGGTTGACTCGTCGAGCTGAGCTTCGGCTCCCCAAAGAGGCCAGGGAGGCTGCCTCATTTATCCTCCAGCCATGATGAGTGAACCGCTTTGAAGGGGGTTTGAGTAATGAGGGTAATGCTATGTAACCTGGCAAGTTGCTACACAAGAGGAAGCCAAGAGAACAGAGCTGCTTCCTTGGGGGGGGGAGACAGCGAGGGCAGAGGATGCACTTGGAACCTCGAAACGAACAAAATATGTGCTCCGTATGTGATATACGTGAAATATGTTCGGTTCGGGTTTTCCAGTGTTGTTGACAGGCAGTTGCTACTGAGAGAGGCGAGCTGACCAGATGTTAAGATGCATTTTGTATTAGCTGGTCTTCCTGTAAGTGGGAGGGGACCTGGTTAGTCCAAAAGCACCAGATGCTGTTAATAGTGATCAAAGACAGCAAGAAAGAAACATGATGAGGTGACAGGTTGAGCCTATAGAGAGGTGGTACAACTTTCCCACTGCTAGTGGACCAGAGCTGTGTGCACAGCTCTGCAGCAGACGAGTATGCCTTTCTGTTTTCTTTCTTTTTTTGGTGTGTCGCATTTGATGTCACAACCACGTGGGAAAACAGGGGTAGTAAACCGTAGAAAGCAGGATGGATGTGAGTTAAATTGTTATGGTGGTTGCCTCTTATTTATATCTGTTACTCATTCAGTCCGGCCACTTGCAGCTGGCTCCAGAAGTTAGTCAATCCCCCTAGAGCCCCATATTAAAATGTCCAACGTTACAGCGGAAATAAACATGTTTACAGCCTGGTACAAAAAAACATTTTGGTCTCTACAGCTAATTTCAACATTCCTGACAACTGTCCGGGGGATGAATTTTATAAGGCCTAAGTCACAAGGTAACATTTTCTCAAGGCTTAAAGTGACAGCCTCTTGTCCAAATTTGGTCACTTCTGGCTGTCAAAAAACAAGATGGTGATGGCCAAAATGCCAAACTGGAGGCTTTAAAATAGGTGATGACAACCAGTGGTAGCTACATCAATTATTTTGACTATTTATGGTGACGACTGATTTAGAACAATGTTTGAGTGATGCTTAAATGGAGACGGAGACTATTTTGCAGCAGCCTTGCATTGTGCCAGAAAAGGGGCAGGCATTAATGTGTCTTCTGGGGTGTCATATTTCCATCATTGCTGATTGAAGCCAATCGGAGCTGGAGTCAATAAATATTTGTGACTACTGCAGAGTCATTTGTCCTGCAAATAAATGCCAATTGTAACCTTTCTCCTTAAAGACAAAAGACAGATGTCAGTGGGTGTTTTTGGGGTTTTTGTCCAGTGGGAAAGTGGCTTTATATTACACAGAGAAAACAGCTGTAAGAATAATATAGATTCAAAAACCACTTCAGATGTTTTGCTTTGTTGCAGGAGATTTGTTATCACAGTTACAAGGACAATTGCGATGAGAAAATAGAGATGAATGCAGCAATCTGAGATTTTGTTTTAGAAATATTTCAAGAGGTTACTTCATTCACTCCACATGTTTTGTCTGTTGTCAGCAGGTGTCATTGATTGCTATTACAAAACACAGCTTTCAGATGTGAGATAGCCTGAGGGTATGAGGTGGATAACCTTTCAGGCTTAAAATGTTTCATAAATCTTTATGTTTGTGTTTGTCTAACTCACTAGACTGAAAGCACAACCACTGGCCCACTACACCTCATAGATTAGTCCAACACATCTTTACAACCAGCCCCAGTTGACGTTTGCTTGAAAGTCAATTTCAAAAGCAAGTAAAAGTAATTGAACTGGAAATATGGGTGAAAGCTAATTTCCTTTCATGCTTCACCTGGATGGAGAGACTGGTTGTGAGTTTTTAATCTGAGAGTGTGCACACGGGAGTACGTGTGTGTGTTTGTGATGAGCATGACAGCACCGTCCGCCCAGTTTTATAGCCACTTTATTGGACAGGAGCCTAGCAACGAGCCCAGCAGCCTCCTGTGCGCAGTGTAAAAGTGTAATCAGACATGCCGTCAATTAACAGTACCAGCACCGGCAGTCCATCACAAGGCCTTTCACTGCATACTTGGCCCGAACTTCAAGGCTGCTGAGAGGGGGAACATGTGGGAGGCCGTGTGAGAAGCCCATATGTTCAGAGACACAGACAGTAGGTGTGTGCCTGTGTGTGTGTGTATAATCCCATTGGTTGTATGGGGGGTGTCCTGCTGCTTGCGTCCCCCGCTGAATGTGCAACATCGTCAGAAACAACGGGATTCAAGCTCGAAAGCGATTCCTGCCGTGCTGTCAAATGTGACCCTTTTCACTGGCAGCTTCACTCTTGTATAAATTAATAAAAGAAATACTTGAAAGAGGGTTAAGACCTCTAAATCTCTTCAAGGGAACAAAAATGAGACACAAGACCCTGCTGACTGGGGGAGACGTGTCGAACAACTGACCGCAGCGAGGAGCTGTGGCAGAGCGAGTGGGAGGCGGGAGGTGAGAAAAGATGAGGAGCAACAGACGGGAAAGAGGAGAAGAGCGTGGGGAGGAAGGAGAGAGAACAAAAGAGAGGAGCCAGAGAAGAGTCGGGCGAGGGCGGAGAGGGAAAAGGGAAGGCAGAGGAAAAAGGAGGGCGAGAACAGACAGCAGGGTCTGGCACTCTGCCGCGCTGGCACCTTGGCGTCAATCCAAGCATTGGTCTGTGTGGGCAGAGTAACGATTGATGCAGACTGATCGCGAGGCTTTCCCACCGTGCTGCCGATGTCACGTGAAATGTTCACACGCCGACGCACACACCGGTGTCTCATGCACACACACATCCCACATTTTCCACACATCCAGTCACTTTTTAAAGCTGTCACCAGAACCTCAAAGCAGGGGAGTCGCTGTGCGTCGGTGGGGCTCCTTCCTCCTCTCATCTGTTTTTCTGTCTATCTTTTCTGTCGTTCCTTCCTTGCATTTTGTTCATCTGTTCTGCCAGTCTCTAACAGGTCTCTATTGATCATCCTATTTCCTCTTTATCTTTAATCAAAAGGCTGGGAAACTCTGTTGTTTAATTGATGAGTCTCTGCGAGAGGCCCACTCACTGGCTCCCACAGAACCCGCTCTCATTCATAATTAATAAACTACTGCTAATTATCCAAGCGCTGCTCCGCACCATGCACGTCCTATATATGAAGGGAGGAAGAGAGAGGAGAAAGAGACAGCAGCAGGCGGGGAGACGGAGGAAACAGAGGCAGAGAGGAGGAAAAATGGCTGGAACGAGAGGCAGAGTGGAGATGTGGGATTTGCAAAAGGGGATGAAAAAACAGACAGATTTTGGGTGAGAAGGAGGAGAGGATGAGACCTGTCACCTGTGGCTCTCATCCACATCCAATCTATCTCCATTTCATCATCTCTCTCATCTCCATCACATCACACACTTCCTCTCCCCCTTTTCATCTTCTTATTAAAGTGCTCCAACTTTTATGGGCTCGGGGAAAACAGAGAGGGAGAGGGAGTTAGAGGGAGAGAGGAGGTGGCTGCAAAGACAGGCCGATGATAGTGAGAGAAAATGTGATTGATTTGAGAAGGAATAATGCATTAGAGGCTTATATATTTATTTATTCTCACATGTATCTCTACACCAAAATATATTCTCTTCAGTATTAACTTCTGAAATGTTCAGAAAGTGTTTTTGAGCCCGCTGAGGGCTCTTGAAGTGGAGCGGGTGAACTCCAGGCAGAGGGCGGTGTAGTTTGGGCTCAGATGGATGGAGCGGCTGTCTCTAATATGGGCCCATCTGGAGGTGGATTGACCTGTCTGCCTACCTACCACAGCCTAATGCCGACTGATAAATGGGTGGTGAGGTGTGCTGGCTGTGGCTGAGGAGAAGCTGCAGGCAAGAAAGCTGGGACGGCAAATCATGTTCGGATACAGAACCCGAGTCGCTGCTGCTCACCGCTGCTGGGAGCGCAGCTGGAAAGAGGTGTGAGGGGAGGAGGGAGTTTGGCTTGTGTGTGTGTGTGTGTGTGAGCATGAGCGTGTATATATGTGTGTGCATGGAAAGATTTACATAAAGAAATCTATGGTAAGCTCAAAATCTTGATTGCCTGCACTGTAGGGCCTTTAAATCAATAAAGTAAACAAAAAACAAATACATGCACAAACCCACTCACACACACACACACACACACACACTGAATAAACTCCACAGCTTCACTTCATTAATTGGTCTCTTATGTCTGTTAAACCAACAGATGTGTCTATTTATCTAATTTAAGGCAATTCTAATAGTGTACTTTGGCTGCCCACAAACAAATTATTGGATTTACTTGTTTTCCTCCTGCCTATAAAACTCTTTTATAATGCAAAACTCAACTTCAGGATTATTTTAACAACCTAAAATTATTATTATTAAATTAGATCTGGAGATGCTTTGAGAATTTGCACACAGCTCTCAGTGCCAGCTTTTTATTCTTTTTACTATTCACACCAGGCTTTTGTCATATCCTCCCCCCTTCATACTCGCTCTAGCCTGAAGCCTTTACTCCAACTCTTCTTTTAGCTCCCTTTCTCAGAAAAAAGGAGGAGAGGAATGAGCTAATGTGATGGGAAGCAAGCGCACTCGAAAATACTCAACTCATACATATTCATACATCATCAGCTCACACAAAGTGTGTTAATACGGACAAAAAAAGTGGTGGGAAGAAGCACCAAACTACATAGACTTTATACATTTTTAACAGCATTTTTAATTGACTCCACGGATTTATTTTTTGTCTTTTTGCTCACTCAGGCCTGGCCGCCCAAGCACTCCCACTTTCAATTCAGCGACTGGAGATTAAATTACAAACCCTTACAGACACACCTCTTCTTCCCTCTATCATCTTGGCCCTGCTCCATCTTTCTTTGCCTCGGGCTGGTTAGACCTCTACTGGCCTTCATATCCCCAAACTCCTCCACCACAGCCTCCTACCTCTCTCTATTTCTGTCTCCTTCACTGCCTGATGTCACCCCCCTCCTTTACCAACCCCATCTTCTCCTCAACCAGGGGCCATCATTGGCCCCTGTTATTTTCACTGGCTCTCTTTACCCAGAATGCAACGTGTCTTCACTCGAACCCCTCAAGTGACGGCGACCTTGGCTTTCTGAACTGAAATAGAAGACAGATAAAAAATCACTGACCGCCTCCCAACCCCCCCATGCAGCCTGCCCCTTCCTCTCAAATTACACTCTAATGGTTTAAATGGTGCATTCCCCATGAGGTCTAGGGCGGGCTGGGGCCAGGGTGAAGGGTCCAGCTGGCAATTTATGAGTCAACTAAAGGTCATTGGTAAATCCTGCACCTCAATTATTAAGTTTCACATAGCAACAGTAAACACAGCACAACTTGTGCAGCAGTTTAATCAAATCTATTCCAACAACTTCCTCTCTCACGACCATGAAGGCAAGTTTTTCGGAGCGCTGCCATAGACATCAAACGGGGAAAATTATTCGTCTGTTGCAATCTGCAGCCAACAGGCAGGGCCAGATAAAATGGTATCTCCTATGACATGCTGTATTCCCGACTGACTCATTCGCTGTTTGGCAACAAAATAGAAACATAAAAATGCACAAATGAACCCAGCGAGTGCATGAAAAACTCATTTCCTAAACTGAGCTGTAAAAACAGTGCTCTTTCTCTGTGAAATCGAAAGAGCCGGAGTTGGAGTTTACCTTCTCCTTCTGCTCCACGGGGTGTTTGCAATAGGAGCAGGTGCTATTATTTCGTTATGACAGAGCCAATATGTTATAATTTTCAGCAGCTATCTGCTCACCCGCCTTGGATTACCACAGTGAGGGTTTGGCTCTCGTTCTGTTTTCACACTCTGATGCCAACCTGTAACCTGGCCGACTCCCATTCATGGCGGTCTTCACGGCACAACTGAAGTAGTGACCCTTGAATGAGCGGTCAGTGTACCTTTCAGCTTGATTTTACTGAATCATTCATTTCACTTTACGTGCAGTAAAATGCAAATGAGCGGCCAGGCTGTGGAGCTATAGTCTATTTCAGTTTGATTTGTTAAGTGATATTAAAAATGCAAATGCAGGACTCAGACAAAAGCACTATACACTGTAAAACTACTGCAACATTTTGTGAAATATGCTCATTTTGCTTTCTTGATAAGATGAGAAGATTGATGCAATTCTAAGGCTGAAGTCTTCATGTGTAAACTCAAGAATAAAGTTAACATGTCGTGGTGTTATGGGAGGGGTATGTGCTGGACTACTTGTCGGCCGGGCTTTGTGACTTCCTGGAGTTTGCCTGGCAACATCAGAGTCACAACAAGACTTCAGGAAGTGCAGGGCAAGGGCGTAGGTTATGCTTCAGTTTTGGCAAGGAGACCTATGAAAAGGGATTTTTTTTAAAGATTTTTTTTTTTACTTTTGCCTTTATTTGATAGGACAGTTTGGGTGTGAAGGGGGGAGAGAAGGGGGAGAGAAGGGGGGAGGACATGCAGCAAGGGGCAGCAGGTTGGAACTGAACCTGCAGCTGCTGCAGCAAGGACACTGCCTTTGTATATGGGACACCTGCTCGACTCACTGTACTGGGCACCCCCTTCACCAGAAAATTTTGAATGAGAAACACTTTTCCTCCATTCTGGTGATTTTTTTTGCACCAATCTGTGCTTCTTCTGCACAGAGGGAAATGTATCCCCTGCATCCCCACCCAAAATCTACACCTATGGCACTTGGCCAAAAAATAGTCAGAGCTGGAAAGAGCCAGGCTCAATGTGTCCCCTTGTTTACAGTCTTAATGCTAAGCTAAGCTAACCAGCTGTTGGCAGTAGCTTCTCACAAGAGTGGTGTCAATCTTCTTGTCTTATTGCCAAAATGTCAAATTATTCCTTTAAGAAATCCACCTTATAAAGACACAGTTCGTCGATGCACTACTTTAACTCCAGAAAGTTAAAGCAATGTCATTTTTATTAGGTTCAGTATGGTGACGCAGCATTTTATATCCCAGAGAGCAGTCCAAGGTTGAACAGTTCTGAAACTGTGACTAGCTCCTGTTTTCAGTCTCTCCCCCGGGATATTGGGTCCTCTCAGACAGATAGGCAGAGGATAGAGAGATATGATGGACTGCACTTGATACATGACAGCTCAATATTTGTTTGTGTTAAGAGACAAGCAGTACGGGTCAGAAAATACAGGAAGAGACAGGAAAGAAATACACATACACAGAGTCCTCTGCAATCTCCTGACACAAGCGGATTTCTACCGAAGCAGTTTTTATACATTCTGTGTAAACTAAACTGAAACACTTGGGCTAACTTGCTTTGATGTCAACTTGTACATATTTGTCTGAGTGTAACAGTATCACTGAAGTGTAACATCAGCAGCGAGATAGGGGTGTGTTGCGAATACAAAGAAGACACATGTAGTTCACACTTGCACCAACCAGCAGATGTTACAGAGATATGACAAACTGCAAGGCGGCTCATGTTGGTGTAATGCTGAGATGCATTACCCTGCAGGTCAGGAGCACCTCTATGATTGGCTGCATCGCCTGAGCAAACACTGCCAACACAGTGTGTCGTCTTCAAACAGATGCCAGTCTCCCCAGAGACAGCTCCGCCAGTGTCCAATCCCCACCTACACACCCACTGTTATTTTTTTTTCACAGAGTCCCAGCACACATTTCCACACTCACACAAAGACATGCACAGCTCTAAGCCCCAACCACTGGTCCAAAATCGGAGCTAAATATAGGCGGTGAGGTAGGGCTATAGGTAGTTGTCAGATGAGGCCCCATTATCAGCCCCTGACTGTGAGGCTCTTGTGTTCCTCCATAATGACCAGCCGCTGCACCTGTCTCTCTGCCCGGCCTGCTCCACACACGGGCACTCAGGTCAGACTAAATATAGCCATGCTCCCTCTTTGTCTCTCTCTGTTGCCTCACGCTGCACCACTCTGCACAACACCCCCACACACACACCCCTCACTCCCCCCAACACACACCCCTCTTTTCAACCTCTCATTTGGAGCAAACTAGGTTCAGTGGCCAGGCAGCGACTAAACAGTTAGGCTATCCCTCTCTCATCTCATCCCCTTTTATAGAAACACGATGACATTACAGTGGGCCGGGATAACAAACATAGATCTATTGGCACCAGAGAGGTGGCCATTAAACATCATCCACTCTGATTAAAGTGGTGATGTCTGTATGCATGAATCTATCTTTGGGCAGCTAGAAAACAGTCTTCCAAGAGTGGAGGGTCACTGTAAAGCTGACCATTTTTAGAGAGATGTCAACTCCATATTAGGCATCAGCTAAATATTTCTGGTTATTTCTTTTCTTTAACTCTGGGAATTTATCTCTTTTTTGTTGTATTTAATTGAACTAAACACTCAGTAACACAAACACCTGAGCAACAGTCAGGCTGTAAAACACACTTCTTTTTTTTTAAAGATATGTTTTTGGGCATTTTTGCCTTTAATGGATAGGACAGCCAAGTGTGAAAGGGGGACAGAGAGAGAGGGGATGACATGCAGCAAAGGGCCACAGGCTGGACTCGAACGCGGGCCACTGCGGCAACAGCCTTGTACATGGGGCGCCTGCTCTATCCACTAAGCCACCGACGCCCCTAAAACACACAATTTTAATTGTTTTTTTTCCATTGCTTTGACAGATTCCGCCACAATCAACAGCCTGTTTGAGTTTTCTCCCCATTTCCCCCTTTCACTTTCCATTACATGGAGCATACAGTATTCCAAACATGCTCACCGCAAGAAGAAGTCGTTTACTGTAAAGTGCAAGGAACTGTGAGTGAACTTTTGGTTTCACTTTAAACAGAAATGCTCCTTTAAACTTCAGATCTTTGCATTCTTAACAGAAAGAAGCATATAAACAAAGATTTCTGGTCATGTTTTGTGACTGTAAAATACCCTGAAAATACATACTTTTGACTAAGTCAGCAACTAATGTGCTACAGTAACTTAGAATATGATTATGGCAACTCTTTTAGGAGTTTTTAGGCAACCCATCACCACAAAGAATGTTGGCATTCTACGTTTCCTCAACCCACTTTTCATTTGCATGTTATTATGTATTGGATACACTGAGCTTTACACTTCAACAATGCCACGGCTTAAATGTAACCCAGTAATGTCACAATGTTCCACTATTCCGGCAGTAAAATCAGCAATGTCTCTGCAAAAAACAACCACTTCTCATGTCTAAAAAGCCGCTGGGAAAACAGTGACAGGTCGCTACAAAACACCCATGTTTGGTGCCTAAAAAGCTGCGGGAAACACATCAAACACTCACTAAATCACAACTGGTTTGGCTGTTTGTTGGTCTCAAACACTAGTCTGCAGCTTGGTGACACACCATCCAGCTTGACTTCCCGATGACAAATTCTGCTTTAGAAAAATTGATGTGATACATGTGGAACTTGCAAATGTATATTTGTGGTTTGCAGAAACGTATAATGCCAACATTTTCTTCTGGCGACTGGGTTGTTTTTAAGTCAGTGAAAAGCATAGGATTTTCTGGTTTATTGCTTTGACTTATGTTTGTTTTCCTGACTATCTGTGAGGTTGTTCAGAGAAGTCTAATAATGTGGATTACAGAGGAAAGGCTCGTCTCAATCCCAAAGGTGACATAAAGTTTTGACGAAGGAATATTTTCTTAATGTGGTTTTGCAGACCTGTGAGAGTTTGTTGCAATTCTGCGCGCAAATATTAATTCCCGCGAGCAAAGTGAGAATATTACTGACAGTCATATTATGGTCTGTCTCCTCTCCTCTATTCTGCCACTGACAAAATGTCCAATACTGCAGGCGGTAGAAACATCTGCAGTGCCAGCACCCAAGAGGAGAACGACTTTCCGAGGTAATAAAAGATGAGACGGAGTGATTAGGGAAATGCCAGTGAATGGCTGCGAGGCATTCCAGCTCACTCCTCCTCCTTACAAATGCCAGTCAGGGCTACTTCTGACAAAGGACAATGCATCAACCTGCTCACCCTCTACAACAGGCCACAGCACCTAACACTTATCTCATTCTGAAAAAGTAAATGCAATCACATAAATTGAAAACTGCAATAATGTTTTGGCTGATGGAAACACTGTTGTCCTACATCTTCATCTCCACACCTCACGTTGCCAGCGATGCAGGCAGTATGTATCAGAAATGGGCCAAAACATTCTGGTGATAAAATTGACTACACCACAGTGCACTCCGTGGCCTTCTCTCCCCCGTCTCTGTTACCCTGGAAACTGTTGTCCATGTAGGAAGGAGCAATTCTATTACAGCGGCTGGGCTAGCCAGCAAATAGAACTATAAAACATGACTTAACAGTTATAGAGGCCGAGAGGAAGCGAAGATGAAGAGGGCTAAGAAAATGCATAGGAGAGAAGGAGAGGGAAAGGAGACACAGGGGGGAAACAAGAGCAAGAGATGAACATAGATTAAAAGAAGAGGGGCGCAGCAGGGTTGGAGGAGATAAAAGGAAGTTCAGAAGTGCTGTGAACGTTCAGAAATATAGAGACTAGCTGAACATATTAAAGATTACCTCCAATTCTCTGACCCCTGAGTCACAGATGGAGGTACATAGAAATGTAAGACGACTGAAGAATATTCTTAATAACAATATCAGAGGAGACTGCTAATGCACACTTGGCAGAGTTATGATAATAACTGCTATCGAAGTACGTTTGATTACGCACGGGAAGTGTGAGAGGATGGGGAGTAGGGAACAGGGCCAGGAGCTGTAAGCTGGTTAAGCAGATTGCCTGATCTAAGTATGCTTCCTTACATCTATTCACATCCTCTCAAAGCCTCGTCTTTGCCATCCATCTCTCAACCCCCCCCCCCTTCCCAGACTCATAATGGACCTATTGAGTCACTCCATTTGTCTTCCATCACATGCCCAAAGCCAAATCCTTTTCTTTATTCTTCCTTTCTTTCTTTTTTCCTTTCCCTTTGTTTTTTTTCTGCCCCTAACGCCTCCACAGCGTCTCACACCATCTCCATCAAGGGTAAGTTATCACGCTCGTGGCAAGAGGCAAAGCTCGTGCTCAGTGTGTGTGTGTGTGTGTGTGTGTGTGTGTGTGTGTGTGTGTGGAGACAGACAGTCAGAGAAGGTCAGCATGGAGCCTGCGGGGAGACACAGGAGAGGAGCGACTGGCAGGGATCAAATACTAATCGATACTGAACACACACTCCCTCTCACTGGGGCTTTACACTTAACTCAGCCTTGTCCCTTTCACACTCTCGTGCCCGTCAGAGGGGGAGTGTGATCGAGAGTGTTTGTGTGTGTGCTTGTATCAGGTTTCTCTTCTTTAGCCAACGTCGGGGGAATGGTCCGCTCCGATGTGACATCGCCTTTGAGAGACTTGTTCGTGTGTGTGACCCCCAGATGCCTGGGAATCATTGCAGGGCGGATCATGTTACTGACCGGCTTAGGCTGGGTTTACTTTGTTCTAAGGTAAACTACGCTAGCTGGTAAAGCACCAAAGCTCAGGGCTACACTATCTGACAGGGGTCAAATTACTCTTCCAAATCCATTTCAGTGCTTTTGTGTGATCAACTGCAACTTGCACAATGGAAATACAAGTGAGTCAGTCCTAAGGCTTTAAACACACCCACCTGTCTGGATCTTCAAACCTGCTAAGGAATGTGGTTGTTTAAAGATGTTTTTCATAGAAATTTGATTCAGACTGCTTTTGTCTGCCAGAGTGCAGCTTGGGTTACTGAAGAAATGACAGTCAAACCTAACAGCATCAAATTTCTACTTCTATTAGACATTGTGATTACTTAAAATACTTAACTTCCATCACTTACAGCATTGTACATACTTGCTTTCTTTATTTTAGACCGTATTTGCTTGGTGTTTTTAAGAGCTCTACTATCTCAAAATATACGGTTGTGTAGTATTATTTTTAAGGGCAGTGTCAGGGGTTAAATTAAGATCTGTGAGGCAAGGGAGCCCTTGTCCAATGATGTTGGGGAATTGGGTATGGGTGGACTGGTTTCCACAGACCACACTGTCGACAGTTTAATGGGGACGTTTTCTCCAGTAGAAAGTTTCCATTAAAAAACTATAGGTCTTGTATTCTGTGGGTGGGTTGTCAAGGAAATAATGGTGCTGTTTCTGGAAAGAGCTATTGCTGTTCATTTTTTTTAATACTGTACCATTAACTAACCTTCCATTCACCTATATAGCATTGGTGGTATTTCACAGACAGATATCTCAATGTGAATCTTACTATCCAAATGACCAGATGCCACTAGGGAGAAGTACAAACATTTCAATATCTATTTTATTTCATTTGTTTATTTTGTTTTGTTTTTCCTGTCCATACTTAAAAATATACACACCTTTGCACTGAGGGCACTGTATATCTACGGTAATTTATAGGCTTAGTACAGTAACTTGTGTTTTCATTAGTAGGCCTTCTATCTGTTGCCTTATCTTTTATTTACTTGAGTAATTTGATATGTTTCATGCTTCCAGTAAGGCTCATACTGTGAATATTATTGCAGCAAAACTGAAACTTCCCTTTAATAATCCACTTGATGTGCCAGAAACCAATATTGTGATTCTCCAGAGGAAACTATTTTTGGACTTTTCAATTTGGAGACACATGTATCAATCCTGCCGCTGCGTGATGGCCGCAGCTATTTAATAAAGTCAAAGAAAAGGAGGCTACACTCTACATTTGTTTGGTCAGCGTGAGCCAGTGTCTGAAAGCTGATGTTTTAAGTTGGCAACCCTGTCATACTGAAGGAACTAAGCCCAATGGGGCTCCCCCTGGGCAGTGGATCCCAAAGTGGGTGCCACAGTAACACAGGGTGCCTTAAGGGCAGGCTAGGGGTGCCGCAAGGTTAGTCTAAAGTTTTACTGTCTTTAAATGCAAACAATAAAAAAAACAACTTGCCCTTCATTCACCCATACACTGATGGAAGTAAGCTACCATGCAAGGTAAGAAAGCTTCATTGTCTTGCCCAAGGACGCTTTAGGGCAGATACTGAATGCTTAAAGCCGCCGAGAGAAATCAATGAAAACATTCATGATAACATTGTGTCCTTGAAAACCTAAGCTCTTTTTACTTTTGAACAGAATGAAAAGAAATACATTTAATTAATTAGTACTCTTGATTTTTGTCTGAAAATCTACCCAGAACCTTAATCAGCTGCACATCAACAGATGTCATCAAAAAATGACTATGAAGAAATGTTTCATGGTTTTAGAAAGTTTGTGATCAAATAAAGAGGTTGACATTTGGCTTACAATGACTTTCAGACTCAGCAGTACTTATAATATTCAAATATGTGCAAATGCCCCCACCCCCCAACTATATTGATAAAAACTATAAAGAAAAAACTTTGCTATGCTACAACAGGCAACCACACACAATCATCTGAAATAATCATTCACAAATGTAGTCATAATTGACCCTTGGCTAAGTCCCGCCCCTCTGTGATGGTCCGTCAAGCTGGCGGAGCTAGCAAGGTGCCGACACTGTAACTATCTGCACTCCCTGATGAAAGTTTTTGGAAAATTGAAACAGTGATTCTAGAGAGAAGCAGACAGAGGGGTCTACAGTCTGTGTTTGAAGGATATATCCAGGATGTCAAATTGACTCAGCAGCAACAACAGGTTAAAAAGACAAAGATAGTTAGAAGCTAAAGCCGAACTATAGGCTACAGATCACAGTGTAAAAGTGAATCACCACATCACTGCTGATCGCCACAGAAGACAATGAATATAAAGGGAAACTTCAACGATATTGAACCAGCTGTGTGGCGTCGTAGTGCGTGCAGATGAACGGTGTTTGGCTTCCCCCCATGCCACCTCCAGTGGTTGCACCTCTGCCGCCGGACTGTCAGGGAGCTCCAGGGGAAGGCAAACACCTTTCTTATGCACACACTGTGATGACACACAGCTGGTTGAATATCAGCAAAGTTTCCCTGCTTCCCTTCACTGGTTCCTGTACAGCAGGTCGGTCTTTTTTTCACTGTTATAGTCATTAAAAAGCAAAAGCAGCATGTGTATACATTCAGTAGGCTATATCTTCAGTAGCTAGCTAGCTAACCCTACACTTTTCAGGGTTTGATTTTGGTTTTGGAACAGGGAAGAAACGTATATCTTTGTCCAACCTCTCCAGGTAACGAGTATCATTAATACACGACGTGCCCCAGGCACAACATTTAGCTCCAAATCCACAAAACCAGCCTGAAAATGAAGGAAATCTGAAACGACTGCATTAGAGTCAATGGAGCACAGCTGTGTTGCTGTCGGACCCTGGTCTGAGCCAGCCCAATGCTACGTTATGATTGGCCAGTCTGTGTCCAGGGGCGGGATTTACCGAAGGGTCAGTTACAAAAAATACTTTTACTGGTTCTAATATCAGGGTTTACGGCAGTTCTGCACTTGGTTTGTCCAAGCAGTGATGCCGTACCCCGCCAGAGGCTGTTGCTGGACATCTGTGGGTAGGTACAATCAATGTCAAACTGTGCTGTCTCTCTATTTCATTACTTTAAAATGTAATAAAAAGTGGAAAACTAGGATGTAATGTGAGTGTTATGTTGGCTGTATTACTGTCAACTGTTTTAGTTTTTGTAAAGTGTTTTATAATGTCATAAAAAAAAGGTCATAAAGAGTCATAGTATAGTATGTAATAAAAAAAAGTCATTAAAAATGTCATCGTATAGTGTGTCATTAAAAAGTAAGTATGTGTGCACTTTTCTTGTGCAGCCCTCAGTCATATGCTGGCTTCCTAAAATGACAGTCATCAAAACTTTGAGAACCCTGAACTAAGATTTTTGTTGCAAAATGCTCTAAATTGGCCACTTTAGCTGTTAAGTTTTATAAAAATTTATCCTAGTGGTGAATTTCCTCCAAACACTCTGGAGGATTGGGTTGCAGAAGGATTGAAAACAGTCCCTCCTCATTGTTAAAAAGGTGAATGCAGCCCTGATTGAGGGATTACTTTCATTAAAGAAAACCTGCCAGGTCTGTGAAAATGTCAATCTTGTGTTACTACTTGCTTTAAAATTAGTCCACAGAGTAATCCTGTATTTTGTCTGTTCTCTATCAGCAATCACAAAACATTAATTTTAAGAAACCAAACACAGCTGTCATGTAGTTCGAAGTGTTCCATAACCAAACCCTGCTCTCAGATACAATGCTTTGTTCATGTGCTGCCAGTTAACTGGACTACACTCTTGTTTGTGAGAGAATGGAAAAGCCCTTTGCCAAAGTTTGACAGAGTATGGAAATTTCAGAGAAAGAGCGGAAAAAAACCCCACTGGTTTGACTGAATGATTTAGGCAGACAGAGAGAGAAGATGTGAAAAGGTTGCATACAGGGAGAGACGGATCAAAGACACAGAGACAGAGGGAGAGGATAGAATAGGCTTAATCTGTGAGAAAGTGAAACAAGCAGGTAAATCAGCACCTTCACCACCTCACAGCCCCCCTCTAGAGATTTCAGTCTCGATCCTCTTTCCGTTACTTTAACTTTAAATCAAGGGTGTTGAGTGTGTGTATGTGTGTGCGTGGGGGGGACTGCTGCTGTGCCCTTTTACTAATGAACATCTATCTGTTTCCTAGCTCCCAGTCTACACGTCACTTTGTCTGATACATTACTTCCATTTCTAGTAGCTGCTCTGTGCACCATGTACCTTCTCCCCTCTCGACAAGCGTCTCACCCCACCCCACCTTACACTGCGCTCTGTCATATTAACTACCTGACCTGTCACTTCACCTGCTGCAACCTGTCTCTTATCCCCTACACCCCTCTCTAACGACATCTATTTCTGCATCACTTTGGCATCAGTGCAGCAACAGTATATCATCCACCAAGTGCCAAAGTTCGAGTAAACCCACACTGGCAGATGCAGTTAATCAATAAGGGCTGATTGAGACAATAACATTTAAATATGCTGGTCTTTTACTGTTGTCAAACTCTATCCCTGCTGACCGCTGTGCGCTCCCCATTGACTGAGAGCAAATGAAATTTCAGCAAATCAATGGCTCTGTATTAAAGAGACTCTACAGTCTAAACCTCTGTGAACTTTTCCTCCTGTCTCTCTCTCTATTTTCCAGATCGTAAAAAGTTAATTGATAAAAAGTCCAGCGTTATTAAACGCCTCTTTAACTAGCCCACGGTCCGTAGGGAATTAATATTAAAATATGAAACCTTTTACAGTGTTTGGGTGTTTGTGTAGGCTTTGAGATGCTCTTGTGATTTTCATGATGAATTAAACACTTGATCGCTTGTTTAAGTGAGGCAGCCGGTTTCGGGGGTCCCATAACACTCCTAATATTTAATTATTATGAGTTTGTTTTTAATACTTTGTTAGCCTTATATTAAAGAATGCATTTGATTACACAGAGCAACATTAACTTTACTAGAGATGTTTGTGTTGTTTATTAATAAAGTGAAACCTTTTTTATTTCAGGCAGTTTTTAAAGGGACAGTTAGTGTGAGTTGCTGACTGTTGGAGATATCCGCTGTAGAGATGTCTGCCTTCTCTCGAATATAACGGAACAAGATGGCGCTCAGCTTGTGGTGCTCAAAGCAAAATAAGAAAAAAAGAAAACATTTGAAAACTCATGACCCCTACATAATCCAGAGACCTCGTTTTGAGCAGTTTCACGTAGGAACTATTTTGTTTCGACTAAACTTAACCCACCAACCGTATCACCTCAGAGAAGGAAGCGTATATCTACCCATGGACGAGAGGCTCATGCTCGTGACAGCACAAGATGTGAACATTAAGGCATCCTCCTCCGTTTAACTGTAATGTTTGCTAGCTCAATGACGCTAGGTGAGCTAGCACACTTTCATCTGTGCAGTGATAAGGTACAAAATAGTTCCTAGGTAACAGCACTACTGCTATGGGCATGAGCATCACACACTGTGTGTATGGCACCAGTGCGGGAGGGGGCACCAAAACAGCCCAATATGATCATCATCAATCATAACCATGCGTATTGCATTAACTCTCCCAGCAGGGCCCTTTTAGACACAATGCAGTTTGAGCTTAGCACACCGCTGGTTTAGCACACAAAGCTCAGCAGCAGTGTGAGCTCACCCAGCGGTGCACACATGCTTTCATAATTACAGTTATTAAAACAGTCAAGTTTTTGGTAACTTAAACTCATTAAAACATACCTGCGCTCAACAATGACACAGGAATGTCTAAGTGGTCTTGCTGTCAATAGCATCAGTGCAGAGCTAGCTCAGAAGCTGTCATATAATGATCTAATTAATGATCTTGCAGCCAGGAAATGCAGACATGTGTGACAATATCTGCAACACTGAAACTCACAGCAAAACAATCTAGACTGATAAAAAAACACTACAGGTAAGGGGGAAAACACATATTTTTTATTTGGGGGTGAACTGTCCCTTTAAGCATACCTTCTTCTTGGCAGGTGAGCCAAAAGTCTCCTCTGCACACCTCACGCAGTTACTCATCCTGCTGCTCTAGCTGTCTCCAGTACCTTATTTTTTTTAATCTTTCCTTTAGCATTTCACCCGTCGGTCTGTTCGTCCATCTGTCTGTCCCTCTCCATCCACGGAGAAATAAGAAAAACAGAGCTATCTGCTGTTCCACAGTACAGTCCCCCTAATCAGGGGCTTTGCAAGGTCTAAACAACACTCCCACAGCATACAGAAGAACAGAGGGAAGAGAAGGCAACGGGAAGTCGAGGCAGAGAGAGGTACACGCGGTAAGAAAGAGCGAGCTGAGAGGAAAGACACCATCCTACCCTATAATCCCCTGCTATCCCACTTGAATCCTGACAGCACTAACCTGTTTTTATTGCGGTGAATGGGAAGAATACCAATGGAAAAAGCCCCTAACTGCACTGCTGTCAGTCTCTGCTCTGGATGGTTGCTCTCCATTTGGTTGCGCTAATATGATTAAGTTATTCTGCCTGGTAATCTATGAATAAATGTCTAGGAATAATCTGTTTTCTTTATCAGGACTAAATCAGGACTATTTCTCTGGCAAACTTCTTTGTCAAACTGGGCACAAACTCAACAACTGGGCATTACAGACAAGATAAAACTGTGAACTGCTCTGTAGGCACGTGGCAAAACATTTAAAGTTGAATTTCCTCTCGTCTCTTCATATTTAAGGTGGCGTGATACATCTTTATTGACGTCAGAGGAATAGACTTTGTAATGAAGTTTGTCATCGTGCGACCCGTTACAATTACAGAGTCATTATTTCCAGAATAGCCTCCAACTCTCTGTAATCTTGACAAGTGACATTTTCTGCTCAGTTGTTTGAAGCCTCCCTCTCTCTCTGTCACACACACATACACACACACACACACGCGAAATGGAAAACATTGGGAGCGGAGCCATCCAAACGCTTGCTTACTTACAGTTGATTGCTACAGTAAATATATTATCTGCTAACAGGCCTCCTGGGGCTGGCTGAATTTGGGGAGAGATAAATTAAATTCAAATCAATAGGCAAATTAGAAGTTCACTAAATAATGCTACTGCCTTTTAAATTGCAGAGAGAATTGTGATTAAAGCGTGTAACTCAGCGCCAGTTAGCAAGGTCTCACTCTTTAATGTGATTATTCGGCTCAAATCCTAAAACAAATTCTGTCTAATCCAATTAAACAAAGTTGCATTGAAATGTAAGTCCAGGTTGATTTTTACGAATTAGAGACAAAACAGCGCATGACTTTGGGAAAAACTCTCACATTATGCAGAGCGTCTGCACAAATAAAAGGGAAATTACACTGCAATTTACGCCCTAAAGCGATTTTGAGTGCAGGCAGCTTTCAAACTCCTTTGTTTTTTAAGAGACGCCAAATCCCTCCTCGTTTATTACCCAAGATTCCGCCTGCCTGCCAGCCGCCCCTCGCGCTCGACGCCCGCTTCTGAGCGTGTCGACGGGATGCATCATTTCTTCGGCTGCAACCGAGACGAGCTGGGGATGAAGTGTGTGACAACTCGTGTTTACTCTACTCTCCGATCGCTGCATGAAGGAGACGGAAGGGAGGTGGTGACGTGAGGAGATGGAGCGGGGCAGCATAAACCGTGACAAGAAAGACAGAAAGAAAGACGGAAAAGGAATGAAGAGAAAGGTGCTGGGTGTGTCAGTGCTCGGCTAGACTGTGATTAGGCGCATATCTGTGGAGGACGTGGTATGGTTGTCAAGAGAGAGCGCGTGCCAGGCAGACATAGAAAGAGAGAGAGAGGAAGAGAGGGCTTGGTAACCATCATCATGGACATCAAAGGCCTGTCTGCTCGTTCTGCCTGCAGCCCTCCTCTTCAGTTTGGAAGAAGGGGATATGATGGTGGGAGAAAGGAGGGGGTCTGCATCAAGAAGCTGACTGGAGAAACTTTACTTTTTCCTGCTCGCTTTGCTCTTCTCTCTCATATCTGTCTTGGCGCTGTCTCCCTTATTAACAACAACCTTCCGTCAGCCGCTAGACATGCACGCAAACAGACCAACAAAACACACACACACTCTGCACACATGCACACACAGAGGGAGGGCTGCAAGCGAATTACTGAGTTAATGAAGCAGAGGTGACCTGCTCTCACCCTAACAGCCGGGGAGAATCAGTGATGTGACCTTGATCCGCAGGACTCACACAGACCACTTTGGCCAATCATCTCTGCCATCACCTCCACTATTCTCCTCGCTTTATTCTCTTTCTCTCTTCTTGCGCACACACAAAGATAAAGCTCTCCCCCTTCTTAACCTGAAAGAGGGATTAAAGGGTAAAAAAATTCATAGATATTCTCCGTAATCTTCCGTGCTGAGCTCAGTCGAGCTGAGGATTGCAGCGTCAAAAAGTACTTTGCTGAAACTTCTTCTGCAAAAAGTTTCCCCCTCTCGACTCCTCAAAACCACCGCCTGAAACTGCCCGCACATTTTTAGCATTCATCTCAGAGGCAGTCGGAATCCAAACATCTGCTCGTGCCAAAACGCCACCAGCAGATCACGGACAATGGCCAACAGCATTAAGGTATTTTAAATGAGCTCTGGGAGCAGCACAGAGCCAAAGTGAGAAGGAGAAAGCGAAAAAAGAGAGAAGGAGTGACAGATTTGGAGGATGAAGACGGATCCAAATTAATTCAGGGTACCGAGTCATGGCAGCATGGAAATCAATCATGACAGCTCTTTATCATATCAGAGGAAAGACATTATTGGTTATTGTAGTTCTCTCCTTGCCAAGAAAAGCCTTTGAGAAGGCAAAGTGAAAAAGTGTTTGGCGAGAAATATTGCGATTTCTCCCCTCCTCCAACGGTTACTCAATTTAAATGCTAATGTTAAGGTTAGCTTGGGTGTGTGCGAAATTTTATGACAGACTGAGTAGTTAGCAGGTGACAAACTGGGCCAATGTCACACTGCAAGCTCGACCTGTCTCTGCATGTTTGTGAAATGTAAGTGAGATGCAGACAGAGAGGGGGAGGGAGGGCTGAGTGACAGCAACCGAAAAAGGGTGAAAGTCGATGTGATGTCGCATCAAGTCAAGCTTTCCTTTTCCTCCCTTCCCCAGCTGCCAAAAATCTCCCATTTGACGTGACATGAAGGAAATGGAGGATTTGCTGTGTAAACATGACCTCCGACCCCAGTTTATCTAATATTCCATCTGAATGACATCCCTGCTCCCCAAACCTGCAGCACTAACTGGAGAGTTTCCATTAGGCCTTCTCAGACTGCAGCCGTGGCAGGTCACGGTAGATGGAGAGGCGAGAGATTGAGGTCTCCTGTGTCTTACAGCATGACAAACGGCTAAATAAAATGTTCCTGATGGCTGTGAGACGAAGAGCCATCTGCTGGGGCCAACTCCTCCGAGACGACCGGACTGAATGCTCATGCGCTTGCAAATGTTCAGTAGAGGGGATAGGAAGTGGAAAAGGCTTTGTCTTAGTCCTAAAATTTTAGTCACGACCTTACTTAAAAAAGCTGGTGCTATAGAGGGAGGGCCAGGGAAAGGTGCACCATCCTGCAGCCCGGTATTATCGTCTGCTTCCTATTGTACCCCTGGAGGTTTGAGGTTGATTCAGTTTCCTTAATCAGAAACTACTCTTCCCGTAGGGTGTGATACTAACTTTGTGCAATAGAGAGGAAGAGAAATGGAAGGAGAAGGAGAAAAGAAGGGAGATTAAGTTAACAGGACAAATGGGAGTCATATGTATTGTAGAGCTGTGTGGCCAAACAAAACACGTGTTGGGGAACTTTGTTAAACAACCGCTCCCCGTCCTTTGGCAGTTCTCTGAATGTTCTCTGGTATTTCTTTGGCATCGGTCCCCGCACCTCTGATCCTTGTACTATGGCCAAACAACACAATCCTTAAACCCACATAGCAGAGTCTGACCTGATCAGCACCAGCTCTGTGATCCCACTTTAGTATATTGGTGGTACTACCACAAGCAATCATAGCCTGTACAGCAGTAGTATGCTGTGAGGCGACACTGCTGGCTGTACTGTTGTTTCTGTGCTGCATTTCCAAGACGAATATGCTGTCTACATTTATCCTTCGTATCGAGTCTCAGATTTAGAGTAACATTTGAGCAGCTAGTAGCTTCAAAGCAAAAAAAGAAAAAAAAAAAGAAGCTTGCTTGCCTCTCAGCATCAAAACAGCTCATATGCATGCAGAGCAGTTCAACATAAAGAGCAACAGAAATGCGATGGACTGCTGGGAGGCAGTGCAGGAGGCAGTCACCGGATTAAGTGAGCAGATTTGGACCCGAGGTGCCGCTTGATAGGTCGATTAGGACGACAGAGGCCTGTAGGAAAAGGCCCCCGTTTAGCATCGTATCAGGGAGCGACTTTTAATTCAAAGACGTGACGTTTTTTACAATCTGGCTGCATTCAGTCGATCTGTTTTCTGAGTTGAGACTGCCTAATTGTCAGAGTTAGACGTGCTGTAAATGCCTGATCTTATCTCTAATCCAATTAGTATAACTCAATCAGGAAGAGTCTACATAACTGCATACCTAAAAATCAATTAAAGTTCTTGGGTAGACTATAAACACGCACAGCAACAGATCATCTATTGTTAGCAGCTTTTCATGATAATGACTTGCTTTCAGAAACTAGCTGGGTGGCAAATGGAGCTGAGCTGCACATAAGCATGAGTTGTCCAGCCATGAATAACTGAAATAGAAGAGCAAATCCGGATACTATAAACATCCTTAACTCAACTTACTCAACACTAAGAAGGGGTGTTTATGTCTTTGTGTCACCTGAGTAGTGTCTAATAAAGAAAAGGGGCCATATTTAAAACCACTCACACCCTGTCAAATTCTGCCATTGGAGTGTTTTCATTTCCACTGTAAATTGCACTGGGACTTAAGTGGCGGGGAGCATGTATGTGTGTATGCAATATGTGCCTGGTGAGTAGAAAGGACACCTATAGTGAAGCACCCTCTACCAGCCTCTCTCATCTCCCACTGAGAGGGCAAGATGCCATCAGCAGATGCTCCAATGCGTTTGAAAGGGTACATGGAGTTAAATGAGATTGGAGGAGAGTCAGATAGTCAAACAGCGTCTTTCTGTGTCTGTCGCCATCTGTTTCACCTCACTGTAGTGATAATTCACTGAGGGTCCTGGTAAGCAGATATATGTCTGTGTGTGTGTGAGAGAAAGAGGCATGGCACCTTTTAAATGTGTTTTTTAGAGCTGGTCTCTAAAGTGAGTCAGCCCACAATGACAGAGGAGAAGCGAAAAGACTCGGATCTGTTGGATGCCGAGTATATCTCATTATCAGTCGACACTGCGTACAGTACATTTCTTTTTAGACGTGGGGCCGGGCCGTGATCTGTCTACACACCACTTGGCAGGCCGAGACACTACGTCTCTACCAGAATGGAAATCAAGCCATTCAAGTGCCGAGACACTGAGGACCCGCTTTTGTCCTCTGTTTTATGTCACTTTAATGTACAGCTGAAAGAGAGAAAAGCCAAGGGCGGAAAAGAGGAAAACTTTGGGAAGAGGAGGAAGCCGGGTCTAGTTGCCCCTGGGAGGTGGTGGCTGTGTTTCTGTTTCTGTGCACATTTGTATTTGCGATGTAATCTTGTTTTTTTTTCCAGTGTCGCCCTCGTCTTGAAAGCAAGACTAATGTTGCTGGGGTTTTTTCATGCCGACTGAAGCCCAGGATAAAGAGTTTTACTGCCCAACTGCATCGCTGACATTTAGAAACAGACAGATGTAACAAAACAAAAGTATTGCAGATGCAATATGTGAGGAAGAGAAACGACGGAGAGGAGCAACTCTCACACCTGCAACAGCCAAAACCATAAAAACTACAGCAGAGTTCGACTGTGCCCAATCTGAATGTAATTTTTATTCACAGTTTCACTCTACAGCTGATTACCGCCAAAGCCCGGCGGTCTTAACTTAAGAAATGTCAAGAAAACGACACTTCTCACTTCACAGGAGATCCTTTTTGTGCACTGATACACTCAGATGGATGGCGGATGGCACGCCCATGCCCTCACCCTTGTCATATCATTACTTAATCCCCTCGGTAGCAATTACCTCTGAGGGGAACAAAAGCGGGTGCCAGGCAACTATTACTGACATGGCAGCTCAATGAACAACACAGCCTGCTTCTCTATAAGGCCAATTTGCCGAGCAGCCGCAACAAGACCCGGTCTAATGAAGGGAAATGTTTAGATCTGCAGACACAGACCACGGTCACGCAGGCAGGAGCTGAACATCTGAAGTGAGGGGTGAGATTGAGAGCAGAGGGGCATTGTGGGTCAATGTGGCAAAGATGCATGAATGTGGGGTAGCGAAGGGGCAGGACAGGGAGTAAAAAAGGGGAGAACAATATAAAGTGTACAAGCAGTGATTAAAAACAGGAGAGCGCACACACACAGTGTAGCTGGAGCGCAGCAGTAAGGGCACAAGCTAGACCATCTGAAAGAGCCATTGTGACAGCAATGGATGCGGTTTCATAATGAGAAGGGACAGGGCAAATAGGAGGGCAAAACTAAAATGTCAGGGCGCAGGGTGCAGGCGATATACGGGGCCGCCATGGCAAATTGTGTACAGCCGCGAAGGGATGAGGGGTCACAGGATGTCTGCAAACTCTGCAGGTTGTGTGCTAGAGTCAGCAGTGACAGAGCAGTCGCCCCCCCTCACACAGTGGCCAGGGCATAATCTGTCTCCCCAAACCACAGGACGCTTAAATACTCAGCAAAATCCTGCTGGGAACACAGAGGAGGGGTAAGACAGACAGTGAGACAGATAAATCACAGCAGGTAGACATCTTTCGGCATATCATGCTCCTAATTTGCCAGCGCCATGGCACGGGGGAGAAGAGAGGACATGGTATTTGAGGAAATTACTATGAAAAATGAAGATAGTAATTAAGATTAAAAAAATGTTAAAAAGATTGAGACAAAGTGTTTCCTTTAAAACAATTATACACTGCCTTTCTTTCGCCAGTGAAAATGAAGCCCCCCAAGACTGACAGTGAGAACAAATGAGGCGGTTGGGAAACGGTCGGGGTTCGTTTAGGGACGGTGCGGATGTTAATCATTTCCACCACTGGTTTACAAGAACCCAGCATGCTTTGTCTGTCAGCGCTCCCATACCGTTTATTTACCCGTACTCATCAACATTCCCCCTCTGCTGCATAAAACACCCTCTCACACACACTGCAAGAAACACATGCACAACAACATGAGCACACACATACACACAGCTATATTTCTCAGTGGAATTACATTCTGTAGGTGGAAATACGACGGACCGAGGCCACGGGGAGTCTTTTATAAATGCACAGCATGGAGGAAAAATGCCCATAAATGACAGAAAATACACTGAACATGTATCAAAGAGTGAGACCACATAAAGTAAATGCATTGGCTTATGATAAGGCAAATTTCTCATCCTTCCGCAACAAAAAAATCTTCAAATGATACGGACATCGGTCCCTCCCCTCCTTCCTCCCTCGGCCGATACGATTTCCAGCCTTTGTTGCTGCAAGAAAAGCAAACAGCCTGAAACTACCTGCAAGATTTTTCTCTCTGGAGCTTCTCTCATGAGGGGGAGGGAAGCGAAGATGTTCACCTCATTCCTGTTTATCAGCCTGAAGAGTCAGTTTTAGTCTTTTTGGTTAATTAACCAAGTGGTGTCTCCAGGCCCTGTCAGAGCGCCGCTATAGGTGCCAAACTCCATCAAGCCACCCAAGTGTCTCAAGCACTCTAACTCCAGGGAAACCGCCCCTGGTCTCAGGATGATAATTGCAAAAGCAACAGGGGAGGAGAGAACATGCACACGCCGAAACAATTACAAACATGCAAAGGGGGAACATTGCTTTCCCCTTAGCTCTTGTTTTCTATATCCTCACACCCACTCGTTTTGCTGTCTTCTCAATTCTTCAGTGGCTTACTCTAATTTAATGGAAGTTTTTGAAGCCTTTCTCCTTGTCTGCCTTTATCTTCTCTCTCCTCTGTTTAGCTGTAATCGTGTGGCCTCTCCTTTCAAAAGCTCTACTATATCCCGGGCTTGGCCATGGAGAGTAGCAACAACCTTCCACCAAACTCCAGCAATCTTTCTCATTTATTCTAGCTTATTCTCCTTCTCCACCTCATGCTGTTCTCTATGCTGCTCCAAATTCTTCAATTTGCCCTGCTGCGCCTTGGCAAGAAGCAACCGCAGTCTTCCTCCAAACTAACTTCGATTGGCCCACTTCAAGCTCTCACTCTAGGGTCATTTATTCCTTTCCTTTCCTGGCATGTACCAAGTTGCATTCTTCCAAAGGCACTTATGCAGCAATGGAAATCATTTTGGAAGTGACCCAGGCTCTTCTCTTTTTTGTGCCCCAGCCAACGCCCACGGAAACAAGAAAGGGGACAAAGAGAGGACGAGGAGAAACTTGCTGTAGTAGTATGGCCTTTGGACGGACTCCAGGTCAGCTGGACAGTGGGGTGGAAAACTTTACAGAAACGCGAACTCATAGACACACAAACAGAGACAAACACTGTGCCTTGTTTCTTCCGAAAGCACCACTCTGCTCAGCTTGGTACAAAGGTCCCTGTGGAGCGGCACATAGCTTCTCTGGCCGAGCTGGTCTTCTTCCAGCTGAACTCACACGCTGTAGTAAGTGAAGGCCATTACCCCTCATTCACTGTCACTGACCTGAGACTTGGACTTGGGATACTGATGCCTTTACCTGCTCCACTGACTCTATTGACACAATCTAGGTAATTGTTTCCGATAGCCCGGGGCTTTAGTCAGGTCAATGGCGGGAAGACAGAGGACAACAATACAATGACATAAGAGAAAGGACTCCGGCCAGCGTGCAGGATTGGGGCCGATTCTCACCCTACTTTCACACCCAACGTGTTAAATTGCATAGAGCTAGGTCATTCATTTCAATGTAGAGAGCGTCTGCACTGTCCTGAGCAGCAACACAAGCTATTGTGCCACCAACAGACCTGATTTTTCACCAGGATTTGTGGTTAAAGTTCAGTTAAATGGAACTAAATTTGGGCAATGGAAATCCATATCACACATTCAATGGCATTCCAGCACTGACAGAGGGGGGAAGAAAAAAATGCTAATCTTATAGAAGAAAATAATAGAGGAGAAGTTCATTGTGCATCTTTCTATTGCTCTCTTACTGTATGTAACTTTACTCTCTAATCCTACCAGGACATGGACAAAGCATCACAAGCAAAAGCAAATGCTGAGCAAAGGTCTGGGAACATCTTGTTAGAAATTCATATTGAAACTTGAGTAATATTTCACATAACTCATAAGGGGGAAATAAACCTCTATGGTCTAAGACAGTCCAAAACATAAAATACTCTCTCCTAAATGCTAAAACTTAGAAAGTCTGGAGCTGCTCCACAGACAATGAACTTGGAAAGAACTCATAGATGACACTGAGAGCACCCGGGAGAATGTTCTGAGTATATGGGTACATTTTCAGTTTCAAAACTGAGAACACTAGAAAAGAATAAAGCTCATTCAGGTATAAAAAAAGAAAACAAGTATTCTGTTGGTCCACAAAATCAGTCTCCCATTCTCTGTCTTTGGAGCAGCGCCAGACTTTATACCATATGACATCACAAGCTTTAAACTTCTCTGGTTAATGGCTTTGAGAGAGAGTAGCTCATGTTCTCAAATATTGATTGGATTTTCCTCGGCTATGGGAGTGATATATTGGAATTTTTAATAGCTTCTTTGCATATGACGTCATACATCGACGTGCTGTCTAAATGGAGGGCAGGCAACGACTGCCAACATTGAACAAACGCCTATGATTTGTGCTGTTTATGGCTGTTCCTATCGATCACATTGGGGCAAAACAAGGGCCACTTTAAGTCCCAAAAATAGGAGGACGTAAAGGGGAGAAGTAAAAATAACAGAGAGAAACAGAGGCAGATGTAGATCAAATCCCTCCGTCTTCAATCAGGAAGAGTGGAGTCAACTAATGTCAATTGGTAACACTACAATGACGAGGATTTTTAAGGTAGATGTTAGCTAATGTTAACTAGCCTGAACAGCAGTGCATCAATGTACAGAGTTGAAATACAAAAAACAGTAATACTCACTAGCACATTTACTCACCCCGCCAAATTCATCACTTCCTGCCCTCCATCTGAATTTCGGCCATCATCTTAGTCACGTGTTGCAAACATGCAATTTAGGTGGTGTTCTTTTTAATGAAAAAAGCTAAATATGTCCTTTCTAAAGTTGAGTTTCCAAGTTGATTTCTAGTGACCAATTTCAAACCTCATAATTACTCAAGTATAACTTTGAAGTATTGCGAGTTAAATGCAAGTTGAGTCGAATGTCCTGCTAAGCATTTAACTAACACTGTTAGCTTACTAGCATACCAACCTTACCTTTGTTTTCAAACTTGTCTTGCAAGTGGAGATCAGCCAAAAAGTCAGTGCTCTCTAGATTCCGAGCTTCCATTGGTTCCCCGTGTTATTTGTTTCTAATATGTAAGTCCACAGATACTAGAGATGAAGCCTCATGGTGTTCAAGCTTGATCTGTTAATATCTCTCACAATAGGCATCAGCCATCCAAAGCAGAGACTTTATTACTGCCCAGTTAAAGCGCCAGTCTGTATTTCACACACTGACACACACCATTACATTAGACGGGGATCCTGGGCCATTTGCTTGCCTCTTCTGGAATAACTGATCTTTGATGCTTAATACTCTGGGTACTATCTCTAGTTTCGGAGAACTCATTTAGGGCATGATTAAGCTAGTGCTACTATTATCATATTTTAATGCACTCGGTTAATTTTCTTTGCTTTTCCTTTATTGTAATGTGATTTTTTTCTTAGGGCCTGGAGGATTTCTTGTTTTTAAATTGTAAACTTGACTCTTGCTCCTAAATGTGTCCCTGCACTATAAATAAAGATTGACTTGAACTGAATTAAGCAGATGGGATCTCTGTTCTATATTAAGCCTACAGTGCATATCTAATGGTGGGAAATTGGGGTGGTCTATATTAAGGAGCATACTGATTAGAAATACACCAAGAAACACGGCAATGGTAGGCCCAGAATTGTTTCTGCTATTCTGAGGGGAGCTAAGGAAAGCACACTTTTCTGAAATGACAGGGTATTTATGTTGCGTTCCAGTTGTTATGAAACAAATAATGGCTGTAGCCGGGACAGTGTGATGGCTCTGGGGATTTGTGTTTTCCTATCCTCTGAAGTCTGTCTGCACTTTAAACAGTCTCTGCACAACATCTAATTATCACAAAAATGGCTCCTACATTAAGTGTTATTACTTTTTTCACCCATTCAGGGGCACCACTTAGTGCACTGAGAAGACCAAGACAGTCATTTTCTCGTTTATACATATTTTCTTGTTTTCCTTCCTTAGTTGGAGCTATTTTCTGCATTGTTGTGATCTCTCTGGAGCACAAGAGGAAAACATTATATACCATAAAAACAACTGCTGCTTTTTGTACAAAAACCTGGTGCAAAATTGGTTCTACTTGCCTGCTTGTTAACTAAATACCTTTCCTGCCATGGAAACCTTTTACGAAACATTTTATGTGGGTACTTTTGAATGGTCTCTGCAGTACATTCAGTTACATAACGTCCTTCACATTTCCACTGTAAGCCAAGAAAGGTTAATTAAGTGTGTGATCAAAACCAACAGCAACATGAAGTTAAATTTAACTCTCGGCAAAAATCTCTCTTTCATAAGCACACAGACTGAAATGCACCAGCACAAACATGGCCTCTCACACTAAATCACCATCTAAATAAGATGGAAATCCATTTCTGACAGAGAATGAGATGTCAAAGGTCTGTGCGCGGCCGTCAGAATGATCTAAGACACAAATGACTCAACACGAGTGGGCATTCTGATTTTTCACACTTGTGTGCCAGTAAACACTTTGGGGCCCGTTGGCTCACGACTGTGGCCCACTCTTTCCAAGTGTATAATCAGTCACATTAATGAGAATGGTAATGTGATGCAGAAGAATTAGTCCAGGTCCTTGGGGTTGACTCTCAGGAGGCCTTGGAAGAGAAACTAGCTGCCTTGGCTGTAGACTCGCTGAGCCTTAAAAAATAAGCAACCCAACTCAGAGAGCTCCTGAGCAGAGCTACTGATCCGCCTGACAACAATAACAAAATGTCCTGACGTACACACAGACTAAATAACAATATTTTGCCCCCGAAACGGCTTTGACAAAATCAATATTGCTCTCCTGATAATCATGCTGATGCAAGCCGTCGTGAGGGGTTGAAAAAGAGCTCAGGTACACACCTACAAACACACACACACACACACACACACACACACACACAGAGTACATTTCCATGAGGCAGGAGTTGTGTTTATGAACAAAAAAACTCAGGCTATTTCTATAACTAGTCTCCCCTGTGTGTCTGTGTCCCCTGGCACTCAGATGAAGGAGAACTAGTTCACCAAAACACAGCACTGGCTCGAGCAGTGTTCTGCTTTAAGATTTATCACTACATCCACTTACACAGGCACTCCTAAGCCTTAAGTCTAACTAAATATCAGCTCCTCTGTGAAAACATCAGTGGTTGTTAGCTGAGCTGCTTTTACACCCGGCTGTGCACATGCAAGTGCTGCAGCTTGTATGCATGTTTGTGTGTTTTTGTTCCTTTGTTTAGTTCGATTGGTGCCTCATTCTCTCCCTCTCTCTCTCTCTCTTTCTCTCCAGGCTCTTCATTAGTTTGTGCATGGATACTAATGAGCGATACCTAAAACTTGCCAGAGGCTCAGCTTTACCCCACTACACAGCCCACGGTGGCCCATGGTGAGCATCACCTCTTAGCTTCTGTTTTTGGGTTGGCTCGCTGCCTGGTGTAGCCAGTGGTGCTAAGGTGCATTAATGAGCCGCTGAGCCTGCCTCTGTGTGTGTGTGTGCCTGTGTGCGTGTGTGTGCTTTGTGTATGTGTGTGATGACTGATGAGTCCTTCGGCTGCCACTCTACACACCCCACTCCCCCTCCTCCTGTATCCACTATCCAGGAATCTATTCATTTCAATCAGGTGAGTATCCCAGCAAGAGTCCTTGATTGCTGGCAGAGAGGCCTCATCCACAAACACACACAAACACACACTCAGGCACATGCACACCCACACACACACTTGTTCCACTCATTTCCCTATCTGTTCTGTTTCACACTTTTACATTTGTAATCCTTGCTCATTTGTAATTTCGCTTCTGCATGTTAGCCTCAAGAGAGAGAAACTAATTTCAGGAGTGAAAAGGGATTATCAGATGCAAACCAAATCTCCCCACCTCCAGACAAAGATATTGATGTAGACTTTTTCACGAGAACAAAAAGAGTCTCAAAGCCTGCTTCAGCCTGGATGGCAACTCTCAAGGAAGAAGCAAGTCAACTGCCACACTGGCAATTACTCCTTATCAGCACAGAGGAACCAACTTGACAATGGCGAGGAAATGCTGAGCTGATGGCCCGAAAACACAAGGAGAAGTGACTGTGGAGAGCATAATCAGCTTCCCCTCTTTGCTTTTTGTGAATTTTGCGAAAGTGTCAAATATATAAATAGGAAGCAAGGTGGTCGTGGAGTGTCTACCGAGGTGGCCATTAGGTGTCTATGTGTGTACACGTATCACAAAAAGAGCATGCTAGCTGTTCTAACCACAGAGTGTTATTATATTAATGAAGGCTCCTCGCAGCGGCTTGGTCTTTTCTTCTGTGGACTGAGTGCCAGACAAATAATCCCCATCACATTTTCACTGGCCTCATTGAATTAATGCCAGACCAGGCAGAAGACACTGTTATATTACCCTACCTTCACACACAGGCAGGGGCACACACACTCTGACACACAAAACCAGGCGACTAAACAATCCCAGGAAACCATGGAGACACACACAGAAGATTGAGAGACAGCGATGAAGATGTTCGGAGCCAGCTGGTTAAAGCCTGCAAGACTGTAAATTAACCATCTGATTAAGATTTGAAAAGCGGCAAAGGAAATGAACATAATGCATCCAATTAACAGAGGAGACAGCAATAAATACTGAGCTTCCAGCAGTTGCTACCTCTGTCTTGAAAATAGCTGCAGGGAGCGACAATTTTACTGTCGTGCATTCGCCACTTTGGCATCATTTATCCTATACAGGCATGGTCCATATTGCTGCATTTGTAGACTTCACCTTTAATGTCAGAGCAGGGTAAAACAGAGATGAGAGGCAGTCAGAAAGGTAGATGAACAGACAGACAGGGTAATTGGTCCAGATGTCTTTAGAGCTGTATCTTATGAAAGGGGACAGAAATCTGAACTAAGGAGCAAACAGTGGAGCCCCTGAGCTTTCCCTCCATTATAGCATGAGCCTGGAGCTGTCCTCCTATTACGGCCTAAGCCCTGCAGAGCTTCAAAGCTACTTTGTTGTGGCCGTTAATGGTGCTGATGACAGCAGAGAGGATCTGTATGCCAGGTGAAGCGGCCTGAGCCAAAAAAACTGGGGAGAAAGAGACTGAAAAAAATAAAATAAAAAGACTGTCCACAGGAGAGGAGCAGCGCTGTCCAGCAGGCAAGCGATAAAACCCAAAAAACCTCACTCAAGAATAACTGCCATCTTTAACATTTGGCAGGAGTAGTGCTCACCAGTGTTTCTGTAACTAAGCACTCAGCTCGCCCCCTCAGGGTAGCACAATTAAAAACACGTTCACTGAGAGTCATCAATAACGTAAAAATTGAGTTAAAAAAAAAGCCCCATTACGAGTTAGCAGCATGCTGGGAAGGCAGGAGGCAGATCTGAAAGCTTATTCATTGGCTGCATGTTTCTATGATGATTTGGGTTATTTTGGCCAGGGCCTCTGTTTACTCGCTATTACAGCAACAACATGGCTTTTATGGCCGTTCTTCTCCAACATGCATGCAAGTGGAAAAAGCCCAGCCAATGCTTTTCCCTTGTGACAGCACCTTTAATGTTTCATGGTACATGACATATCTCAGGCCTGCAAGAGCTGGCTCTCGGGCATTTTCTGTCTTGTTTATTACTTCAGTTTAGACTCCGGGATCGAGTTTCTCTGTACTGCTGCTGCTGCCGCGGAGAGTCAAGGGAGAGCATGGCTGGTTTTGAAATGAAACAGACAGAACAAGCAAGGCTATTTATAAGGAGCAAGCGGATAATTGTTGAAAAGGTTAGAACAGCCACAGCAGGTAACAAGTGAGCCGTGTGTTGATGTGCACAACAGGGTGTCGAGGTAGCGCAGTGATGATGTCGCCAGGTAAGGACGGGGTCAAAAGGAGCAGTTACCACAAGAGTCACATTGTTGGGAGACGTGTTGCTGATGAGAAGTACAAAACAGAAACAAGCAAACTAGGAAACTTGAACATGTGTGGGTGATTAAAGGGCCAATACGCAGACATTTTAAGCCCATAAGGTGCCACAGCTTCTCATACTATATTTACAAGAGCAGCCAATACACAGCAACAGCAAAAGCCACATAATGACAGCAACAAACCAATGTTTCCGTTTAGCAGCGGACAGTAACATCCTATAATTGGGATAAAACAACTGAGCGCTCAAATGTCAAGGAGGAGGATTAGAGAAATGTTTGAAGTGTTGTCACATCAAACGCACACCAGCATAAACTGGAAAAGAGAAACTTTTTAAATAGTTTTTGTGTTTATTTAGACTATATATACACACACACAACTTCCCACATCGGCAGAGACATACTCAGACGAAGACGTGAGATGCACCTACGTCAGTGTTGGGAAGAATATGAACAACAAATGGAGCAGGATTAACAGTGGAGCACTGTGGTTGCCTAAACAGACATGTTTAAAACAACGTCAGTAAAATGGACATATTCATGGCATAAACACACATTCCCACAGTTGGGAGATGAGTATTTTGATTCTTTATGTCCTCATTCACTCACTCACTAATTCGCCCATTTCCTTGCTGAACTCCAACACACTCAGTCCCTCCTGAGTTTCCTCGTCCCCTCTAACCGCCTCGCTCAACAGTCGGAGAAGCCAAGCTGGTGAAGCTTGAGACCTAAAGGACCATGTTTCATTTGATGACAGAGGCTGATAAATGCCTTGACAGACTGCCAAACCCTGGGATGTGCTACATGAGTCAAGCACAAACACTCCTCCGTCGTCCAGATAGGCGCTTGCACATGTATCCATCATCGCCGTGTGGGAGGTGTGTGCCAGTGTATGTGTGTGTCACGTTTGGTACAAGCAAGAAAAGCCTGGTGTCCATCTCGGTGGCGCCATGGGATGATGGAGGTGGCCAAGCCAAGGCTCAAGGGGGGGTTGGATGATGAGGTAGGAGGACTTGGGATGACATGGTCTGATTCTCACGTCCAGAATGGGACTGTGAATACACGCTAAAGGATCTACTGACAAGATATCACCCTCAACACACAAAAAAAACACCCTTTCCTGTCTTTTGCCTCCTCCTTCCCACAGAAATGAAACGTGTGAGCGAACAAGCAAATGAAAGCAAAGGGTGAAGCCTGGCCTGAGCTCTGAATGTCACAGTCAGTCATTGCAGCCTCCTTCTTAGTGATGCAGACAGAGAGCCATTCTGATTGCCCCACCAGTCAAGCCAAGGGGTGAAAAACATTTACATGCAAATACGAATGACCCACTAGCTACTGTGAGCACGCTAGCTATGGTATTCTGAATGCACAGCAACCACAGAAACCCCGGCACAGAGGACTTGCCAATCAGCAGCTCCATTGTAACAGCACGCAGGCTTTAGAAGTAGCTGTTATGTGTGTAGGATATCAATTATTTTTGCTTTTGTGGCTTATTGGTTTGTGACTGCTATTGTTACCGCTCCTTGTGAAATTAATGTTAATGAATTCAGGCCGGGACGTAATGTACTGCATTAACAGATTTGCTGTGAAGGGGCTTAAATCCTTTCTATCATTTCCTCATAACTCCTCAGTATACAGACCGTCTACCATCCTCACAGAACCCACTCATCTCTGACAGCAGCACTAATATCAGCCATCCACTTTCAATTTGAACAATTATAATCCACAACCCACCATAACAAACATGCCTATCCGTCATATTGAAGTGGTTAGTACCAGGGCACAGATTGCTGGCGGATTGGCTGGGTCTCTAGGGGTCTTGGACAAGGGGAGACCCTGGCTCCCGTCCTGACTCTCACCCGCGGCTGGGACACTTGGATTGGGAACCCGCCTGCTGTCACCAGACCTGTTGCCTCCAGATGGGTCCGATTCTGTGATTCCCGCCCTCGGAGAACACTGTGATCCTCCTCCTCCTCCTCCTCCTCCAGTCCGTATTTCATCTTGTCATCTTCTCATTCCATCATCAAACTTCACCTTCCCTTCATCCCTTCGCCGCTTATTAACAGAGCAAATCACCAGCCTTTTGTTCTTTAACCTTGACATTCAGCTTTTAGCTCCATGCAACACTTTCATCTCATCTCTCACTCATTGGCTCCAGTTTCTTGGCTAAAATCCCCTCTGTGTGTGTGTATGTGAGTGCGTGCACACATGCTTGGGAGATGAGCAGACGCACCGCACAGCAAGACCTCTTTGATTCGGCACAGCAGAGACCCACAGCGAGGCTGTACATTAATTGGTGCTTCTGAGCCGTTAATTTAGGCGAGTACGTTCAAGGACCCACTTTCCTTCCACTTTTCAACAGCAACAGAGGCTGAACAAGCATTCCTCTCAAGACTCTTCCACTATTTTTCACCTCTCTCTGCTCAATGCCTCTCTATTTTTCCCCATTACCTTACAGTTCAGCTTCACCCATCAGCTGTCAACATGTCGCTGCCCCATCCTGCCTCAACCGCTCCCCCGTTCTCTCCTCGCTTCGCCATCACAGAGTGAAGAGAGACAGCAGGTCACAGTCTCTGCTCCGTCCCTCCACTTCGCCAACTGCCCCGCACCCAGTGCCAGCGAGCCAGAGTTGTCTTTTTGTTTCTTCAGCATGACTGACTCCCCCAGGTCACTGAACGCATTAAACTGTTAATTACCTCAAAGCACAAAACAAGTGGTTGCTTGGCAGCAAAATGAGCAGACATTTACATTTTTTTTTTTTTAAAGAGTACAGTCACAAACTTAACCAGAACCCCAGTGAGACATGCAGAGACCACAGCGATGATAGGTGAAGTTGCAGCTGCAGTAGTAAACAATTCTGTCAACAGTGGTAACAGACAATGCCAATGAGAACATTCTCATTTTATTTTTGTAGCTTCTCCGCGACCATAAAACTCCAGGATAGAGCCATTTGGGCTGGAAGTTCCCCTAAGAAATGAATCAGCTATAAAACAACAGCGGGATAATACCAGTGTGGCCCAAAGGGCATGGTTTCTTCAGATTCACGCTGCGCTGATGCGGGAAATGATTCAGGATGTGTGTGACCAGCATCCTCTACGCGATGTCTCCCACCATACAGCAGTTAAACTGAGTCTTATTAGTTATCTGCTTAGTGATCATAGCATCCTGGCGTGGGAAATAAAACCGAGGAGGTGTGCAAAGTATGTCTGAGAATGCTATAATAGAAATAAGTGTTGCTATTTTTAACATGTCAGAGGAGAAAAATAATATAATTGCAGTATGGCTGCTGGCGCTGAATATGCTGCTCCAGGCTTTGGGCTTGTGGTGGCTTGTTACTTCACTGTGAGTGTGTGTATGTGTGTGTTTGTGTCTGTCTGGGAATATGCAAGTATGCGCCTCAATGTGCCAGTGTGTATTCATGTATTCCGGGTGGTATATGGGACCGGCCTGTCCACTCCCTTCCTAACCATGGCCCCTCATTAGTCTCCTCTCTTGTTAACAAACTGGGGCTCTGCTGACACTGAGACTTCATAAGAGTGTGTGCAACAGAGACACGACTGTGTGAGTGTGTGTGTGAGAAAGAGAGAGAGCGAGAGCTATGTGAACGCGGCTTAATGACAAGCAAACAGGCCGTGAAAAAAATTCAGCTCACACACTGTTTATCCGTGTCCAGGAAGCAAAAGTTGGTGTCCGTCTCCGTCATGTCTGCTCGTCTTTTCATCCTGTCTCCCACAGTATCACTCATGGTCCGCTGCCAGCAGGATGGAGTTTATACTCATGGAAATGTCTCTTTTTCACTGCTGCAGAGAATGGAAGAATCCCCAGCGTCTACCTTATTCAGATATAGGGAAGACACACGCACAAGAACACACTCCCCCTGTGGAGGTACAATAAGCCTACATGGAATGCCAGTTTTACCAACGGGAAGCATCTTTATTCAACAGCCACTTGGCCTTTGGTGATAGCAGCTGCATTCTTTGTTCCTGTCATACTGTGCCACCTCAGGCTTACACAACATGATATCGCTCCAACTTCTCCAAGACATTCAGTCACAGTTAAAGGGCATAGACAAAAAAAAATAATGAAATCATAGACTTTACAAACTCCGAGGAGAGACTAGCCTGTGGCTGCCAATGAGAGCAGTCATAAGAGAGAGAATTTTTAAAGAAAAATGAAAGAGCGCTTATTATTGTCTATATCAGGCTTCCTTCTTTGAACTCTCTCATCTATTCTGGCTGCCTTGGCATTGCACTGGATGTATAAAAGCCATGAAGTAGACGGTGAGATGAGAGTGAAAGGAAGACAGGGCTGGAAAAACAAGTGATTAAAAGATAAAAGGGAGAGAGCGGATGATGGGGGAGCAGCGGTGTGTGATTAAATGGCGGAGGTGGTCCTGTTGGGCTATAGCCCTTATTGCATTTTAATGGGGGGGCTGGATGATCCTTGACCCTTTCTGAGGCTGCGGTAGCACCTTGGTGCAGATCAAACTGCCAGGCTCGACTAACCCCCCTGGAAGGCATCTGGGCCTTGAGAATGAGGTGTGTGCTGTGTGTGTGCATGTATGTGGGGGCTCGCAGGGTCACTGGCAAACCTGTTTATCCTGCTGCTATGGCAACCCCAACACTAGCCTTGGGCAAATAACAACAAGAAAAGCCATATGTGTATGTGTGTGTGCATAAGAGAGAAAGAATATGTGAAGAGGGGATTTAAAAAGACGAGGTGTGAGATTTAATGTAAGTCTTCAATTCATACATTTCAAAGAGCTGTCCTGCTCTCCCCCTCTCCCTCTCTATCCCAGCGAGGCTGGCCTGCACCTCAATCATCGGGCCCTCCTTTTCACCTTCTCTTTCTCCCAGCTCCACATGCTAAGTGGGAACATTGTTACGGTCAATTTGTCCCATTCAGGGTCCCAGTGGGCAGTGTCCCTGCCCTGACAGCCTGCAGACAGAGACCACACTGCCTGAGAGGCCTTGACATCAAGGTCCAGAGGAGACGGAGAGAGGGAGGAGGGAAGAAAGCGAAGGACGTGGGGGTGGGGGTGGCAGGAGGAGAGGGGTGATGAGGGGAGCAGCGGTATGGAGGCAGAATGTGCGAAGGAAAACAAGTAGGGGGGAATTCTGAAGACAGAATGACAGAGAAAAAGAAAAAGAGGCTTGGGTGCCAAGTTTAACACAAGCCCCCAGACTCGGCAGCTCAATAGTAATTCCTACCAGTCAGTCAGTCTCAGACCAGAATGATGTAGATGGCGACAGCTCTGCTCCCACAGAGGACACTTCTAATACATCTGCCTCAGTCTGGCCAAGCTCAGAGAAATACAAGACGGACTGGACAAGCTCAGGAGAGACTAAAGGAAACACAGGTGTTCATGCACATGCGTTTGGTGCAATATTGAAACGTAATTAGAATCATATGTTTAGCCTTGTGAGTCATTTTTGCCAAGGAAAACCTCAGCCAAAGGGACATTAAAGCGTCTGCTCAAACGTAAATTGCAAGAAATCATACTTTCTCACTTACCTATAGAAGTATGCACTGTTTTCACTGGAAATAGTTTCCACCAAAAAAAAAAGTCCTGATGAAAACTGTTGACAGTGTGTTGATTACCAAGAGTAATAGAGGTACTGATTCTTAGAAGAGAAAAGTAATTCTTTCTTCAGTGTGCACCACAAATAAAAATCCATTCATCTCCATTTTATTGAGGTGGAGGGAGAAATCACAGAAACAGACTTCTAAAACAAAATCTATCTGCCTGGTTAGATATGGCACAATCTTGAATTCAATCGACTATCGTCTGACGATGATAAAGCCTTTGGGGGCAACAGCCAATATTTCGGGAAATCCAGTGTAGCCAGCGAATACCCAGGCCAAGACTTCCTCTTCTGTGCACTGGTCATTGTTTACACTTTGATCAGCAACTTGAGACAGATCCAGACAACATTTTAGCTAATCTCTATAAACAGATATCTGCAAGTGACGCAGGTAAAATTAGAAAAAAGAAGCAAATAAAAAGCAAAATTGTAGTCAGACGAGAGCTGATGGGTTCCAAGATTGCACTTTCTCCACACAGACTGTTTGCCAAACAAACTTCACTCAAATGGTTAGTCAATACTACACAGACTACAAATGGAAATGAGAGAGCTTCCAATACCAAAGTCTTGCCTTTTTATAATATGGGTGAACTGCACTTTTAACTTAAGTGTCATGTAAAGAAGTGCATAAAATAAACATTAACTACACAGTGGACTTAAAGGGCTACTCCAGCAGTTCAGTAATGTATGTTTATAATGTTGGGGGACTCACATAAAATAGATTAAAATGATCAAAATCAAAGCAGCAGGGGCTAAGATATCCTGACTTTCTTCTCTAGTATGGGTCAATATCCAGAAACACTGGATCCTAACTGTTGTTGCTCTTTGTAAAGCGTCTTTGAGTATCCTGAAAAGCGCTATATAAATCCAGTGTATTATTATTATTATCATTATTATTATTATTACATTTCCCATAATACAACATTTCCCATAATACAACTCTTTCATTCGATAGACACGCCCTGCCTCTTAAATGCCCACCCAAACTCCTTCACACCTTCAGTTTGTAATGCAGGGTTTCTGCTAAATCAGAGATAACCCAGATGATTTTTAACTTTAGGCAACTCACTCCATAGACACACGAGACATTATACAGTTGTTTTCACAGCCTGAGTGGTACTACTTGTGACAGATAAAACCACCATGTGCAAAATCAGTGGAGTGCCCCTTTAAGTGTAAGTACAGGAAAGTGAGGAGGCCACAACTTAGATCATAAGGAGGGTTAAAAATGGTTTTTGTGATAACACAACCCCAGTTGCTGAAACGTTCCCACCCTGACCTACTCCACCTTTGCTTTAATGTTACTCATAGCAATATACTTTGAGGGGTACGCAGGGGACGTGTTCTCTTCAATTTTTAACACGTTATTATAATTCTGATGAAATTAAAGTCATTTCCACCATAAACTGATATAGAAAAGGCACAAATCGGTACATAAAAAAATCACCAGAGTGCAGGAAAATAAGTGTTTGACACTCAACATTTCCTGAGGGAGCACCCCCAAACCTCCTGTTTCACATGTGTCCCCCTAGTGTTGAAACAAGATCTACACCCTTGATGTTACTGGATACAATCTAGGTTTCTACAAATGTTCTGCAATCAGATTCTGTGAATGTAGAACAAAAGCTCAATTTGGCAAAGAGTACATGGTCTGAACTTGTCTGGGAAAACAAGTCTGGTCTGACTAATTTACGATTTTTATGTCTACGTCGGCCCACAGGTGACGTAACCCCCAGCAGGGTGCAGCGGGGGAGGTGGGAAAGAGAGATTAAGTCATTGTGTACAGGCACCTGTTATTTTAGCACATAGGGCGCAACACTTGCTCCGAGGCGAGGGGTGCAGAACGGCTGTTGGCGTCAGAAACGAGGCGCAAACAGGGCACCCATTCAACCAAGGCTGGACAGTGCTGAATCACACTTGTATGGAGGCACAGACAGACTGACTCACACACATGCACACACACACACAACGTTCATACAAGACAGGAAGGCAAATAGACACAATGTGATGAACAATGTGCCTTATGTTTCTCTCTGATAGACATAGACAAACTCTCACTCCGTCTTTCTCTCTTTTCTTAATGGCCTTCACATACACACACAAACAATTCTTCAAACTAATTGGCGATTCAGACTCTGCAGTAAAGACAGCAGGGATCTGTCAAGGGTATGTGTGTACGGTGGGATGTTGAAGATCTCCCTAAATTAACTAACTTTATAATAAATCACTGGGCACTGCTAGCCAAGGATTAGCCAAGCTCCAGCGAGCAGTTTGTTAAGCTGCGAGGGAGAAGCACTGGGGACGGAGAAAACATCGCCAAAAACTGACATCAGCACTGGGACCTTGGAACGGTACAAACCCCCTGCCTGGTTTCCTGGGCACACATTTAGTCTTGTTATCTGGGTTCTCCATTGACACAAAGGCCTGCTCCTATATTAGGCTTTTACTTGCAACTATTGCTTTTTCTTTCCTGTTGGGGTTTCTCCACTAATCACTTTTAGTGTTCAGGACATCAGCTCTAACATCAGGTACACTGTTCCTTCGATTGCTTCCCTTATGTTTGCCTTACATGTCTGTGCAATCTTGCCCCCCACTGAGTCATTTCTTTTGGCAGAAGTAAGACTTCCTACAGTCTGGTTATTTATATAATGACTGAGAAAACATTTAGCCCGTCTCCCTTGCCTGCAGAAAGAAATTCAACTCTTTTTAGAAAGCTTATTATAAAATCCTCCAATCTTATCAAAACTGAAGTAACTCTAACGACACTATTAGACGGATAAATCTTGACTAAGTGCTAATATTTCTGTCACTGGTACAGTTAAATTCACACGTCAGCGCAGCAGCTCCAATGTCTGCCTCTTGATAATTTTGGTTCCTGGATCTCGTTCACAACCCTGTGCTGCACTTGGTAAGAGGAATATATATAGTTTTATTTCTGGGTAGATTTTCCCTCAAAATGTTCTAAAAATGACTTGAAGCACCAGCAAAAAAAAAATTCTATTCTCAACTATCGCTAAGTGTTTTGTCCTTGAACAAATGAAAACTAGATCCGGTGCAATAAGGAGATCAGAGATCGCATCAGACAGGTATTTCCTCTGTTGTCTATTAATTTATTCCCTCTGATAGCACTTCTCTTGTAATTACTGGTGGCGTGATGGGCCTACAAGAGGGTGTCAGCACATGAGAGAAGAGGGCATCACTCCTCCGCTGTCGTGCCAAAGAAACTGCAACACTCAGATGATTAGACGATATCTAGTTTATGATCGTCTCTTCTTTCATGTTTCATCTTAACTTCTTCACTTTCACCACCCACTGAATCTCCCTTGTTTGCACTATTGTTTCTGCAAAAAAAATGTCTAGAACAGAGTGTGGTGCAGTACATCACCCCCTGGTGTAGCATCTGAGCAGCAGGGAGGAAGGATCTATGTGTAACCTGCGGCAGCACCCTTGAGCTCTGGCTGTCAGAGTGGGTGACAGCCCAGAGGAAGGGGAATTAAAGAGGCTCTTGTCCTATGAAGGCTGATTGACACAGTCAGAGCGACGGAAAGGTTAGCGGAGGTGATGGTATTCCCTTGGCTGCGTCTACCTTTGCACTGGACAAGGAGCACTGTCTCACTTTCTTTAGATGTGTCTTTCTCCTCCTGCTCCTCTCTCCCCTCACACACACACACACACACACTATAGGGCTCATTATAGGAATGCTCTGACCCTCAGGGACTTCACTTACTTCTCTGTCTCTCTTTCCAGTCCACAAACCTCGCCGCCAGACAAAAGGCAGCTGAAAGGAAATTTGAATTTGAAAACAGGGGCCACAACAAAAACATGCAGCTTCCAAATGGAGAAACTTTAGAAGACTGGAGCCAGCTATTGAGAGTTAGCCGCCCTAACAAAAAAAAGGCAAAAAATGTGATTCTG
The DNA here is from genome assembly GCF_006386435.1 of Epinephelus moara. Lineage (NCBI taxonomy): Eukaryota > Metazoa > Chordata > Actinopteri > Perciformes > Serranidae > Epinephelus > Epinephelus moara. Next base: position 14,356,067 of record NC_065515.1, on the reverse strand, counting down.
ACACTATCCAGTCAACTAGCTCAATGTAGTGTAAAGATAGCAGCTACTGCAGAGGGAGAGGGAGGGAGGGATGGCAGAGCCTGAAGGCAGGAGCATTGGACACCAGGGGCCCAGCGGGTAGGACTGTAGAATATACACAACCCCTAGCAGATAACATACAATCACACAACACAAACAACAGCAAGAAAAACACAAGCTGGGTGGGAGAGTGGACCAATCCCATGGTGAAGATACATGCAGTGACTGTTTTCACAGTTCTGCAACTCACTGGATTTAAAAATGAGGTTGTCTCCTTACACTATAAATCAATTCTAATGTCAAAAAGGCAAAACTCTCCCTGACACAGCAAGCAAAGTCCCAAATTTCACAAATTAAACAGCTCCTTGTGGCAAACTGGCTTAATTAAGGTGCGTGAGTGACACTGAGGTATTATAGCAGTACTGCCACCATAATTTACAGTAACAAATGATCAATACTCATACATAACTGTCAGCCATTTCCAATCACACGCTCTGAGTCGTGCCAATATCCAATCAATAGATGAATGGTGAAGCGCCTCTTCGGGCTCCGGACAGCTGAGAGCTGCTTGTTTCGTGCGTGGCTGCAAGCTACGCAGTATGAAATTGAGAATTATACAATGAAACCTACTGTAAAGCCAAGATGCGAAGGATTACAGATCAGCTCGGTGTTGTGTATTGTTCGTTTCAACCATTCCCCACAACTAAATTCCTTCGTCTAATCAGAGGCAATGCAATTTATCCAAAGCATCAAGGCGCGACAGAGCCTCTGCCCCCAGAGCGCACAACCACCACCACCCACCACAGACCTCCACACCGGACAGTCGGGTCACTTACCTTTGATTATCGGGGGAAAGGTGCCGCCGAGTAATGGCAGTGTGAGTCGATTGTGAGTCCCGCTGGATACAAAAAAATCCGAGTGATCAGAGGAGAGAGGAGGCTCGTTAGTGCGTTACCAGATCCTGTGTAGGGCTTTGTAAACTACTCCTCCCTGTCGCACCTGTCTCTGGCAAAAACTGATCCCGTACGCCGGCCTGACATCCCTAAGACAACTGTCTCAGGGGTTGTGTGTCCGTGCCCCCCCACACACACATACACACACACACACGGCACCACCTGTCCCCGGTGCAAAACAGCCCACAAAGAGCTTCTATGTCGCGCAACGACACATGGCATTCCCCGCTTGTCTCTGCAGCAATACTCCCTCACAGACAGCCGTCCGAGATCCCCAAGTAATGTGGAAACGCTGGAAGCAGTGAATGATGAAAAGAAGGACGCAATAATAACCCATCCAGCACACCACTGGCACCAAACCAGCTGCAACGTTTGGAAATTACATCTGCCGCTCTCGTTGCTCGCCCAGTTGTGTTATCAATCTTCCGTGCCCACAATAGTTGGTCTATTTTGCCGCTGCGCACGACTGCTGCTCTGTCATTGCTGCGTCTTTTCCACCTCGGGTCTCACTGAAAGAAAATACTGTCCCTCTGTCCGCTTATGCGCCCCACTTCTCCACGCAGAGCCGGGCTCGGGATCCAGTGCGGGGCAAAGTCCCATTCATCGGTTTATTAAAAATAGCTCCTGTTTCTTGGGCTGCACTCAGGAGCGTTGGGGAGGTGGGAGGACCACGGCGTTTGTCTTCTAGCGGTTGTGTGAGCTACAGCATCTCCAGCACTGCTCCCTGCTGTCATCCACAAGAGACTCCTAAAGCCTGTTAGTGCCAAAACCTGAAGCAGAATTATGCAGTGACTGGAATGGAATTGATTAATGGCTAATTGGTTTTAATTTTCCGCCGTCAAATCCCTACAAAAAAAACACCATAAATATCAAAGCCGAGCCACTCACTGCGGCAGAAACTTGCTTTTGTGTGTCGGCTGCATGTCTTGGTGGCAAGTTGAGATGTAAAATTCGTCATCTTGTTAGACACGAGGTCAAACCTTCACCGGGGGCGCACAGACGGAGGGCACAGTTAAACTTTATTCTAAGAAACCTTTATACCTAAGTTACAAACAGCAGACTGTTTAGAGGACGACTAAAATCATGCTGACTGTAAAGTTAAACAACAACGGTGATTCACAGTAGCCTCTCGTGAATTTTTTTCCTGTGTCATTTCTGGATAAACAGTTGGTTACACGGAAAGCACCGAAAGGGAGGTGGATCCAAATTACTGGAGATGATAACACTTTTTCATCAAACGCAAGCAATGTACTCAGTGAGATACTAGTTTCAAGTCTTTATGAGTTACTTTTTGTCTATGTTCAATCAATACCATAGGAGCTCATTAACAACAACCTATTTCTCCCTGTAAAGCAGCGACCATAACAATAATATTTATTGGTGAATACAAGTGTTACTCAGCAGTGCTGGACCTAGCACATAAGGCGCCTTAGGCAAGCTTCCCCTGGGGCCCCCCACCCCTGCTCACCATATCCTCCTGAGACCTGAACTTTGTTTGGTATGCTTTTTTAAATTCTCCTAGCTATTTGGGATCAGTAATACCAGATAAGTATAAAAAAACTGAACATTGTCAATGATAATCAAGTCCCAATGTCCTCAAATGAGACCATTAAGTCCCAATGTCTTCAAACAAGCACTTAAGTGCTGGATAAGTGTATTGTGCTCTTACTACCACTAGATGGCACGTTAAAGTGTCCACGAATGAGGACAACAGGTCTTAGTTAAGTACAATGAAGTATAAGGTCAGGTAAACCCAAAATGTGATGTCCTCATATGAAGACACATGGTCTCAGGAGGATATTATTGATGGTATTTGTATTTGTATTGATTGTAAGAGAACAAGTGAGGGTGGGTGCAGTGGTTAGCACTGTCGCCTCATAGCAAGAGGGTTCCTGGTTTGAACCCAAGGGTGGGGGAGCCCTTCTGTGAGGAGCGTGCATGTCCTTCCCACGTCAGTGTGGGTTTTCTCAGGGTACCCCGGCTCCCTTCCACAGTCCAAAGACATGCAGGTAATTGGTGACTCTAAATTGCCCGTAGGTGTGAATGTGAGTGTGA
>NC_065515.1:14028674-14052885 GCF_006386435.1 Epinephelus moara | reverse complement strand
TGTTTCAAATGCAAAGCAATGCCAACGGATGAGGAAAGTCTTTGCTGCTCAGACTGGGAATTGGCGATGCCTGCACTTGAGAATCTGGACATCAGTGCTGATGAGACTGCTGCTCTTCAGAGACCGTGCATCACCGATCACCCTGAGTGCGCACACGTGAGCGCGGAGCACAGAGAAGCAGTCAGAGCTACAGGCCACAGTGAGGCTAAAAACAGAGTTCAAATGACGTTTTTCCAAACAACTTTTTATGTCGGGGCTGCAGCACACTTGGATCACTACGGATGAGCATGTTGGAGATATTTTGTGGTTTCAATTTTGTGTTCTTGGACGTTAGTCTGGGGCGACGTCAGCCATTAGGTGTGCTAGCCGCTCCCCCCGCCGATCTCCACAAGGGATGTGAGGACTCTAAAACTTCACCTGAGCCTCCATCGGCATATGGGTGAGTAGATAATGGCTGAATTTTCATTTTTAGGTCAACTATCCCTTTAAAAGCACAAGGAGTGTGAGAAGGAACCTGAATTTACAATAATAATAATGATAATGCATTTTATTTATATGTGCTTTTCAGGACACTCAAGGACATCTTATGAGGCACAGTTAAAAAAACAAGCAACAATGTATCCATAGATCCTAAAACCTAACAATTCTGTGATATATAATAAAGTTATTATAATGACTAGACAAAAATCATGATTATAAATATTAGGTATAAAATCATCAAAATAAAATCATCATCATCAATATGTGTGTCACTATTAAATCAGACTGAGTATGCCAGCTTGAAAAGGTGTACTTTTAGATGGGATTTCAAGTGGAAAGGGAGTCAATATTGCGAATGTCATCGGGGAGAGAGTTCCAGAGGCGGGGGCGCAGAACGGCTGAAGGCTCTAGATCCCGTGGTAGTCAAGCGGGCAGATGGTGATGTGAGTTGGAGTGCAGAAGAGGATCTAAGAGTTGTTACAAACTGTATTGTCTGCTTCTGTGTGGATGTAGTGACAGTTTAGCAAATATGACAAAAAGTTGATTTTACAAAAGTTAACTACAGCTTTAGGTTGCTTTTTAAAGGTCCAATGAGTCATTTGCTAACTAATATAGACTGCAGGTACTTTCATGTACTTTACGTTCTTGCACTTTATTCAAAGAAATGTATAAATGAGGTGCCAGTCAATTTGGAGGTGACAGCAGTTCCACTTTTTTGAATTTAAAGTGACTCTGGATAAGGGATTGCTGACACACTCGTGTGTCTGAGTTGGGAAAAGTTGTGATTTTTTGTTCACAGAGAAAATCACAGAGGCAACAAGATAGTTTCAGAAGCTCTACAATTCTTACTCAGACACAAGCTTGCATTGAGACCTCAGCAGCTGCCTGTAAATGATATCTAGTGGTTCAGTATGTCAGTGGATTATCATCATCTCTTTGTTGTGCCAAACTGTTATTGTCATCTGGTGTCCCCCTTCCATCTATTTGTTATGCTGTCATGACCAATCCTAAAACCACCCTGAGCCCCATGCAGTGTCTCACCCCTTAAACCCAGCAGGATTAAACACCCCCTCACATATGCCCTACAGATAATATATACGTGTGTGTGTGTTGTGGGTGTGGGGGAGGACATGTCTCCGTGGGCACAATTTGAGTGTGAGAGCATCAACTGTTGTTTAGCTCCTCTAATAGCAGCTTTTCTATTTAGGTGCCAGAGTCACAGGAACAGAATCTGTCGGTGGGCGTTTGAATGAAGGAGGCTGACAAGCACAGTTAACCTGCTGCGTGCACAAATGCTCCTCCATGCAACTCAGTGTGATGCACAAGCATGAACACGTTTTATACAGTGTACAAGCATGCACGCAGGCACGCGCACACTCTTTTTTTTTTTGCATCTGAAAACACGTCACAAGGGTGTAATGAGGACGCAGGTGACAGAGGTGTGAACTCACATGCCGACATCTCCGTAGGTGTTGTAAAATTCCATCTGGGTGCACGCCTGGATCCAACCCACCACCCATGTCTCGTTGCGCGGAATGGGGGGCATCACAATCCGCGCCGAGGCTTTGAAATAGGGCGTCTTGTACCGAAGCACTATGGGCGAGTTCTCCTCAATGACAGTCGGGCAGTGGTCTATGGTGGCCGACAGGTCGTACACCACGATGTTCTCCCGTTTGATGCGTGACTTGTTACAGGCGATGCTCTGGATGCAGCCCATGGCGGTGCAGGTGAAGGTGATGGTCAGGAGCAGCCAAGTGAGCCTGCCAGGCCTGGGGAACAACACTGCTGACTGGGACTCGACCAGTATCAACACTATGAGGCCGTGCATCAGATGAAACTGTAAGGCAAAGGTGGGTGCTACCACTCTCCACGCTGTAGGCCCGAATCAGAATCACAATAAGGCTTCAGTGAGGGGGGACAGCTGGGTTCAGTGAGACCAGGACACCCCTGTGTCAGTATAGGCAACTCCAGGGGCCGCTGCTCCGTGGCTCTGACCTCTCTGTGGGAGCCACACGAGAAACACCCTGCGGGGACTAATAAAGTATCACATGAATTTTTGATACAGGTATGATTGTATCCTCTCCTCTCAAACAGTGCACACAGTCTGTTTCCGTGCGCCCTCTCCTCAAGGATCCGACCCGTCTCTGCTCCTGCTTGGACCCCTGCCCGTAACCTTTGATCCTCTTCTTCCGTCCCCGAGCTGTCATGTCACAAGAGGCGTCGGGGGACCGGCGGACACCGGGGCGCCGGCAGGGGGACCCGGTGGTCGGGCGGCGAGGCTTGTTGATGCGGCACTGAACATGAGACGCTGCTGCTGCCTATAACCCGAGCCGTGGTAATGTCACTGTCCGGCATGCCTGTCCTCTCGACCGGAGGGAAACCCGGTGGAATAAACAAACCCTGGGAGTCCGAGCATCTGTGACGGGAAAAACAGCTTCCTCCTGCAGAGTTAGACGACACAGGCGGGTCGCTCCCGATCAAACCCGGGGAGACAATGAGCTGCAGATACACCGGCTGTCAACACATGTTAAAGACTGATGAAACAACGACATTAGGGTTGACAAAAATCTGAGATAAACAGTGTCATAGTAACCGTGGAGGGCAGCGTATCCGCCGCTCGGCATCCTCATCTGATGAAGGCTGCACGGCTGTGTGTCGCTGTTCAGCCTGCGTGGTGCTGAAGATGCTGAATGGACCAATGAACGGCAGAGGGAGACTGAAGGCGTAGGAGTGCCCGCGTCTGCACAGTAGTAGCTTTGCGACCTCTTTCCTCCATATTGGAATAATGCTTTCTAATGGCATAAACACAAAGCAGACCAGGCTCAGATCAGCCCCCAGTGGATGGGCTGTTATTCTGTTTGATACAGCTGCAAGATAAGAAGCAACAGGTAGAATAGCTGCACCTCAGGGACCATTTTTATGATTAATAAGCCCAGATATTGTGCTTATGAAACACCACTCCATATGTTATTGTGAATTCATTTTAATAATACACCCTCTGTAATTAAATAGAAAGAGCTGGGGTGTTTCGATTGTGCACAGGAGCATTTGATTGGTTAGTGGGAGTCAGCTGCAGGAGACATTTTGACCCCTTTCAAAATAAAACCGTCACAGTCCTGCCAAAACAAACTCACCACAAGGTATATTTTCAAATTAAACTTTTTCTGAGCATCTTAAGGACTTCTTCATGCTGGCTGAAAAACAGAGTGCTTATCCTGTTCTGCTGGCTGTAACAGGCTAACAGCATGTATCTTACCTTCAGTGACATTAGTTGGGTAAATAAAAGCATATTTAGTGCTAACAATCTACCGTAAAAATTCAATTAGTAGCCCAGGCTATTATTTGCTCAATTCACTAAACTCAACAGGCCTATATTTGAGACAGGCATCTATAAGGGACAGGCCTTTAAATCCTTTTACACAACGCTGTTGCTCAACAAAGATGGAAAATGCGATCAAATTGTTTTTTTGAACCAGCATGAATACTTGTACACAAATTAGGCTTCAAATAACATATCAATCATGTGATATGCCTCTTGTTTCATGGCACCCGGCGTACAGACACAACACCACTTTGTCCTGTTAAAACAATATTAATAACTTGGATTGATTTCTATGAAAAAACACTTTAATTCTTTTGATTGGTGGACCCTTATGGACTGAAGTAATATAGATAACTTACTGGGTAATTGAGGAATGGACACATAGTCTGACTCTATGACAGCTTCAGAAGAAAGGACTCACCGCTTATTTGCTTTTGTCATGCCAGCAAATCTGAATGACTTAGGGTCATCTCTGGTGCTCATGGCTTCAGTAAAATGAAATCAACTGATCTAATGACGTGTAGCATCTTTATATTGACAATGTTAAAACATTTCTGTTTGTATGCACGATCTAAGCAGCTAACTAACATTAGCTCACGTGGGTAGTCAACACTCTGGTTTTATACATCCAAAGAACTTCTATAAAAATGAACTGCTTGGCAACAACACCAGGCCTCTTATTGAGACAGGCCTCTCTGTCAAATGTGTAGCCACACCGGGCCAGTAAAAGGGGCTAGGCTTTTAATTGAAGTTTAACAGTACGTTACTGTACACATCTTGTACATGTCTTTTTAAAATGTATACAACACGACCAAAATGAACACTTTGCTGAACACTTTACAGCCAACCTGCACCTAACACACACCTTAGTTAGCATTATCACATGTAAAACTTACTTGATTTTCTTGCTACTTCATGCATATGTGTAAAAGTATGTTTATATGTATATATATATATATGTATATATATATATATATATATATCTTGTATTGCACTTAGGTGTTTAATGCAGGATTAACAAAATATAATAGATGTGTTGTCAGACCTAATGTTAGTCTTTTTATTATTATTATTATTATTATTATTATTTGATAGGGATGATGTGTTGCACAGAGTTTATAGCTATTGCTAATTTTCAACTCTTGTCTCTAGTCTGGCTTTTACACGTAGACCTTAAATGTTATTAAAAATGTGCAGTTTTAAAAATCATAAAATCACAATACACTATATCCTGTTCCCAAAGAAACAATATTTAATTTAAGCTTTTTTTTTAAGGTTGGAATGATAAATAAATATTTTCTAGGCCTATACTTGAACTTCAATTGCATATATCTTTTTAAATACCATTGTCACTTCTATATTTGACTCCATGTTCGACTCTGTGAAATACATATACCATCTTCTTTAGACCCTCCTCATAATTTGTGGATAGCTAAAGCTACATTTCAGTGTTTTCAAAACAACACTTTGGCTAAAACATGACTTAACATGGCTATGATGTGATCACTGATCTAAACCTTTGTATACGGAACAAGCTTTTTCCTGAAACTAAATAATGTATATTTTGTGGGACGTTTTTTATGTGATATGCTGTTTGTAAATTTGCAAACAGTTTTGTTTATATTGTGGACTACTGTCTGCATAGTAAAATATTTCCCTGCCCAGGGATCACAAATACAGATAGGCCTTTACTGTAGCTACTTATCACCCACAATGCAAATGCAGTTTATGTCATAACTCTGGGTTGACTGACAAAAACTGTCACAACTTCAGGAAGAGCTCAAGGTTTATTATCATTTCACAGGAAAATGTTATTACAAAAAATGCTGATAATAAATATCTAGTTTAAACACAGAAAAACAACGTTTAAACTATAACAACAATGTTTAAACTATATTTATAAAATAAGATAAAAAGGCAACAAGAGGAACTGTCAGTCTGTTGTTGAATACGAACTTTTATTTTGAAAGCGTTCGATATACACTGAGCAGCAACGCCATTTCCGGGTAACATTGCTGCTGATTCACATGCTGAAGTGAAGCTACCTCCTGAATTTACAAAATATAAACATGTCACTGTGATAAACCGTGGAAACTCCGCGACAGTATTTTCCGACACGTTAACATGGTGAGTACTGAACATTTAACATCACAGTTTAACGTCTGAGAATCTCTAAAATCACACTTCTAAATGTGCTAAGCTAACGGAAGCTAATAGTAACTTGGCTAGTGGAGCTGAAGTTGTTGCGTTTAATGTCAGGATTAAAGAGCCGATTGTCACCTGTAACTTTACTGTAACAAAGCTTTATTGTATTATCTCTTGATAAACACATAATTTTAACCAGTCAGATGTAGTACAATGTAACATAATTAAAATTAGAGAATTGTTTATTAAGAATTTAGCCTATAATATGTCAAACACCACTGGAAATGTGCTCATTTAGTCTGTTCAAAGGCCAAAACACAATTTATGCTAATATTTCTTTTTAGTAATATGAATACAATATGCAACTAAATGTAGCTCAACTATATTTTGTCCATACATATTTCTTTCTTTTATATATATTACAGAAGATAAATGGTTGCATATTTGGAGAACACAACAGTCTACAACATCCTCTCATACTTGGAGAGAGCACTACACCATGTATTTTGACTCGGTCCTAAATTGTACAGTTTTGGGTAAATGTTCATGGGTTATTAATAAAATTTTGGGTTATGAGATCATGCAGATATTGTACTTAGGCAGTATAGCAGGAGAAATAGTGTTATGAGAAGACAGATTACTACCGTAAATCTTGTTGGCGGCCTGTAAAAAGCCCTTGACAAAGAGATGGTACAAGGCAGACCCACCAACACAAAATGAATAGCTGAAAATTGTGAACGACAAATATGAAGAGAGACTGAGTCACTGACTATGTCACGGGATGATCAGCTTTTGAGGGACAGGGCAATTTTGACCTTTTTATTTATTTATATACGTATTTCTATTTGTTTGTATTCTATTTTGTATTACTTTTTCCCATACGTTCTATCATTCTGTAAAACAGTACAAATAAAATGACAGAAAGTAATCATATTAATACCTATAATAATAATAATAATAATAATAATAGTTATTATTACAGTTATCCAGCTTTGATGGATTAATATTCTGTTTATTCTTTCTGTACATAATGTAATTTCCTCTCTGTAGGTGCCTGCAGACTTTAAAGCCCTGATCCAGAGGTTTTATCAACTTCAGTCTGAGCGGCTAGAGACCTATCAGCTCTTTGAAGAGTAAGTATCTAGTAATGACCCACCACATGGTTATTAAATTACTGCGTTACTGCCTCCGGAGATCATTGTCCTTGAACATAGAGGTCAAACTTGTACACCTCACTCATCTCTGCTTGTGTTTTTTTGCTGCCTTTCAGAGGACATGAGGCCTACCTGAGGACAGGACCCCATTATGACTTCGACCACTACAGGCAGCTGGTCCATGAGGTAACGCAAGCCTTCTGTGGGATCTCCAAGGAAGTGCTGGAGATCAAGGGGAAGCTGCACCATGAGTTTGACAGACCAGCTCTCTCTGAGCACATTGAAAAGCTTCAGAGCAAAGAGAAGGAGAAACTTGAACTGGTGAGTAAAGACTCTGTTTTGTTTTTTATATTGAATCCAAGACGGGGAAAAGGTACACTCACTGGCCACTTTATTATGTACACCTTGCTAGTACCAGATTGGACCCCTTTTGCCTTCAGAACTGCCTTAATTCTTCATGGCATAGATTCAGCAAGGTTCTGGAAACATTCCTCAGAGATGTTGGTCCATATTGACATAATAGCGCCACGCAGTTGCTGCAGATTTGTCGGCTGCACATCCATGATGCGAATCTCCCGTTCCACCACATCCCAAAGGTGCTCTATTGGATTGAGATCTGGTGACTGTGGAGGCCACTGGAGTACAGTGAACTCATTGTCATGTTCAAGAAACCAGTTTGAGATGATTTGAGCTTTGTGACATGGTGCATTATCCTGCTGGAAGTAGCCATCAGAAGATAGCGGCCATGCCATGTTTAAGAGATCTTCTATGTAATGGGGGATCAATTCATTTGCATTTTTATGCCTCCGCACCAGCAATAGCAGTGGCTTGAGGCATTATGTTTTCGTGTTGTCCGTCCGTCCTGCTGCCCATCCTGCTGTCTGTCCTCTTCTCGTAAGCACGATATCTCAAGAACACCTTGAGCGAATTTCCTCCAATTTGGCACAAACATCTACTAGGTCTCAATAATGAACTATTAGAATTTGGTGGTCAAAGGTCACTGTGACTTTGTGTCCACCTTATTTTGTGAAAGTGATATCTCAAGAAGGCCTCATTCATTTAATGTTTGATACAACTCCACTGTTTGCCCACAAGGGGGCAGACTTCTTATGCAGAACATTTCATAATCTCTCACTCTCATCTGAAATCCATTTCACCACCGATTATTATGCTGGCAGCTCAAGTCATAAATGTGTAAAGTGTACATCACTCGTGGAAAACTGCATGATGCGTCTGATGGGATTATTCAGGCTCTGTTTCAAGTCAGTGACATGAGAGCTGCAGTCTGTCTGTGGCGCTCGTCGTGAGCGAATAGACACTGTTGTTAAAAATGTTACGCCTCGGTGTTTTCCACATTCCTGAACAGTCATACATCTGGTGTTCAGAGGTGATGTGTAGCACTTTTGTATGAAGTTTTACACTCCTTTATGATTTTAACTCAACTTCCTTTTCTGCCAGTAATGTCATAAAGCTCCCATTATGTTGGAGTTCACCCTCTGTCTCCCCTCCGTCCTCCACTGATGAATGGTTTGCATAAATCTTATCTGATGTGCCTTCTCAACAGACAGCCAAGCTGCAGCTGGCCAGGCAGCGGGCCCAGGATCACCCGGAGGACGAAGGCTGTCAAGAACAGATTCAGGAGATCAAGCACGAGTAAGAGCAGCTATTAACCACCCCTCCGTTTTTACTGCGTTCGCTCCCTGCTGACCCAGCCACTCACTCACTATCAACCCGCTGTCGGCTGCACAACTCCCCGTTTCCTCCTAATTTAACAGGCCATCCTTCGGTTGTAAAAGAAACTGTCAGAGATATCCTCAAATGTTTGTAACACTGTGATCTGTTTTGCAGGATCATCAAGAACAAAGAGGCTCTGAGTGAGATCATGCAGGACTTTAAGTATGACTCTGAGGAGGTTGACTGACAGGTGGCTCCCAGGAGGCCTGCAGCCGCCCTCTCACATCACCAGACGGCCGAGCTGACGGATCGACTCAGCTCTGCTGCAACTTCCATCTTGGACTCCTCTGCTGCACTTATCGATCCCCCTCTGGCTCCACCCTGCTCGCTGCTGCAGTCTTACTCCACCCTGCAGGGGGCTTCTCACACTCTGACTCTGTGTTTCTATCTGTAGTCATGTGTTTGTGTTAATGCATGCCTCAGCAAAAAAAACAAGACAAAAAAAAAAAAGAAATGTGTAAATATTCTAAAGGTTAAATAATTCCAGGAGGCTCATCCCGTTGTCTTTGTTTACTTGATAAACTGTATTTTTAAATAAAATAAAATAAAAAGAATGAATTTTTACTGTTTTATACATTACAGAGTATTTTTCAGACACTACAGGTGCAGTAACAGAATATAACTTACACAAAAACATTCCTTAAATATGCAGTTATAAAAATATAAACAGTATAAAATGTCTTAAAAGAAATAGTCTACTCAGACACAGGACAGCATAAACATGTGACAGATAGTGAGGCCTTATTAATGGGGATTCAGTTACTAATACAACTGGGTATCTGTACCCAAGACCTTTGAAGTTATCAACTAAATACCAAGTAGTAGTAAAATTTCTCCAGTCAAACTATACCTGCATTTGATCCTTGTGTACCCAGATCTTTAAAAAATGTGTATGGTTTTGGTCACAGCCAAGAACTATAAGCGTTCTTTAATTTAATGCAACGTGTGATTGGATCTGTACTGCAGCAGCTACAAACCAAACAGTCTGTGGTGAGGTCGGTGAAGTCGAGCATGTTTTATTTGACGGAGTTGGCAGCTCAGCGTGCTGAAATGCAAACAAAACATTTGAAAGTATGGCCATATCAGGCTCCTGTGGCTCCCACCCACTGGTAGGAGGTTCTGTGGTAGACCCAGGACACACTGGAGGGATTACATGTCTCAACTAGCCTGGGAACACCTTGGGGTCCCTCGGGAGGAGCTGGAAAGCGTTGCTAGAGAGAGGGATGTCTGTGGTGACTTGCTTGACCTGCTGCCCCTGCGACCCAGCTCCGGATAAGCGGATGAAAATGGATTGATGGATAAATTTAACTATTTGAATAGTGCACAGGGCAACATTTTAGATGGCTCACCACTCAATAGGTGATTAGTGTGTTTAAATGGCTCATTGGTGAGTTCACAAATTTACTTTTCACAGAACTAGAATGGAAACAATTAATCGACTAAAAGTTATTCGCTTTCTACTCTGACAATCGTTTCCAGGGTTTTTGTAGCAAAAAAACTGAGTTAGTTCCAGTTGGCCCATTTGTACCTGCAACTGAAATTTTAATTTCCTTTAGAGGAAGTGTTGGGGCTCACCTAAGCACAAATCTGAAGACATTTTCAAAATCGGTCAAACATTTTCTGAGATACAGCTATTTTCTTATTCAATTGTATTTAGCCTTTGGGCACATTTTTACAGTCTATGGTTGTTGTTCAGATGATTGGTCATTAAGGTGTTTGTCCCGCCCCTTCTCCGCTGTGATTGGACGGCTGGTGACGTTAACGAACCCGAGGGTTTACCCCAAACTTAAATGTTTTTCGACTTTCATTTTTAATTGGAAAACGGATAAATAACTACAGAAGACATTCGCTGTAGGATTTCATTGCTATGGATTTACTATTATAACTCTCCAAAAAGACACTGCAGTTCAAAGCTGGATGACAAAGCTTCATATCGCAGCCCTTGTTGGAGCAGCAAGGCGGATAACGTTAGCTGCGGGGCCAGAGCCCTTAATAGAGAGTCGCGTCATTTCCGTTCACAGCAATGGCGGCCCTTCGAGCCGCTGAATGGCTCCCGGAAGTTAGCAGCACATGCTCGCTAACAGCGCAGTGGAGTGACAGCAGAAAAAAACGGTTGCGATGCACTTTTAAAGGTAAGACGACTAAAGACTTAAATTTTATATTATCAGCACATCTTAACTAAATTAAAATGTACATTCAAGCATGTAAGTGGATTATCACCCGCTGAAATAGTAGATTTAATGGAATGCTAACAGATTAGGCTAGGACACTGTAGGCTACATACTGCACATACCATACACATAATGTTAACCAACCAACATTGGGAAGTTAGCAGGAAAAGTCCTTTTTTTTTGCGAGCCAGTATGAGTTATAATATTAGCTCAGTTGAATACAACATTGCTGCATGGTTGTTGGTTGGAGGAGGTGAAATGAAACAAAAATGTAACTAATGGGTGAGTGTTTTTCAGGCTATGTGGATATATGGATAGCATTTTTAATATTTCTACAATTCTGTTAGAAGATTTCAGAGTTTGAGTGAATGTCTTTGGATTTTGGGTTGATTGTAGGACATTTCATTTAACAATCGGGAAATGATGACTAGTATTTTTCATTTTATTTAGATGGAACAATTAATCGATTAATTGCAAAACTTATCAGATGATTAACTGATAATGAAAATAATCGATAATTGCAGCCCTACCCTGAACTTATTATTTCCAACAGTAATAAATGTAGAGAGAAACTACCCTAAAGGCCATAACAATGTGAATCTCACATTTATATTTGCCTGGAGAAAACCACCCTCACAAAAATACTTTGTTAAACGTCTAGAGCTATAACAGTAGAGTGAGGATTGTTTTGTACATTTTGGTCCCACGTCCCTCATTTTACTGCCACTGCAATTCTGTTTGGCATAGTTTGTATAGTTTGACATCAAAGTACCGTTAATGACTTGCTTATCTTACATTAAATTATTAAAAAGTCTTAACTGTGAGAATGACTTTTATTTTAGAGTAAAAGTGCAGTTACTGAGGGCCTTAACATTTGTGTTTGTGCAAACAGATCTAAGGGACAGATTTGGCCAGCGGAAACAGCAGAAAAAGGCTGCATTGTCTCACTTCAGTTATCTTCCACTCGGGCCCTTTAAACTCAAGTTAAGGCTTTATGACCAAACACTGCAGTATCCCTCAGGCGGGGCGTTGGACCTCTCACACAGCTGGGTCCCTCGGGGCCAGTTATCTGTCAGTGTTTCTTGATGCTGTTCTTGAATTAAACACCACAGTGGTGCTGAGCGGCGCTGCTATGAATTATCGTCTTGTAGAATCTGAAAAGACAAAAGCAGATGGTTCACACTGGGATAATTCAACGAGAAAAAGCATGCAATTTACAATCATCACGATAATTGCTCTGTCTGGCTGCCTCTTCTCTCGCATCCTCTCTTTTCTCTTCTTCTCTCTTCGCATCATCTCTTTCTTATTCTCTGCGTATTGCTCCGGGCCCCCTGCTACCTTTCTCTCAAGGTAATCAATGGGAACCTGTCACGGTTTGTGAACAAAGACATTATTCAGGCGACAGCGTGTGCCCTATAAAGCACAAAAACCCGGAGACTGCTGAGCTAATTGAGTCAGGTAGAGTGAAGGTTTCTGTGAGTTCAAGGACTGAGCGGCGGAGGATGTGGCTGAGGGATCTGAACTCACAAAGTCACATAAACACACAGGAGATGCCGGGGCTCTGCGTGCCATTTGGCCTGAGTTATTTTTGTGAAAGGGTCTTCTCACGCCAAGAGAAAACAAAAGGAATACATTAGAGTGGGCCGTTAATTGCATTTACATGTTCGCTCCTCTTTGTTGTGGTCATCAGCTGAAGATCAGAAGTCTAAATTGTTAAAATATGTAATAAAATCAGAGTTCATCGACCCACTTCTGGGCCAGTAAAGTCGAAACCGCACATTTTACCTGATCATAAAGTGCGGACTGAAACTTCACAGAGCCAGATCAAGAGAAATCAGTCCTCTTTGTGTTTGTGAAAATGCTGACCACATGGCATAACAAAGGCAGGGTCAGAAATTCAGTTCAGGACTTCAATGCAGCAGTGGATGTGTGTGTGAGTATGCGTGTGTGTTGGGGAAGGTATATTGAAAAGAGAGAGAGATTCTGCTTACCTACCTGGTTGCGCGTTTTGTGCGATTTCTGCAGCCACACCCTCCACTGATCGTACAGTTTGATTGACATGCCGCTGCAGCCAGATGCATGCTTGCGCACCCAGCCAAAGAACTGCTTGAGTTCCCGCCGCAGGGTGGAGTTCTGCTCACCGGGCTTAGGATCGCAGGAACCAGTCTGCAGCCGCTCTGGGAGGAGAGAGGAGGAGGAGGGGGGAGACAAAGGAGAGAGTAAAGAAAGGAAGAGGTAACAGAGAGGAGGGAGGATGAGAGAACAGCGTCAAGGTTATAGCGAGGACAGGTGTTAGTGGTGTATAGATTATGCACTGGCCGCTAACTACGTCATGTGTCAGCATAAACATGACCCACATGGTTCTTTTTTAAATAATTATGAATTCATGTAGTCAAAATTTTCAGGTGTGACCACCAAAAGTAACATAAAAATAAACTCAAAACACAAAAAAAGATAAAAAAAAAAATACAGTGGAACAGATACCTTCATTCTTTAAATGAATATCTGCTGTGGAGCTTAAAGTAATAATCAAGACAGTTACTATGGTTTGTATGGTTTATGTACCCAGAACTCTACAGCAGTACTGTTACTGAGCAGGGATGGGCGGATTGATCCTACTCATTGTGTATAGATTCCTTTAAAAAAAAAAAAAAGTTAGTAAAATATATATATACGCAAAACGTGGCTGACTGCATCACTTCAAAATGTTTTCAGTAATTCTGTATAATATTTGTGCCAAAGCAGCCCTGAAATTAAGCTGGCCCGTGTAACACCGTGGAAACCTATGTGACATCAGGACATTTGGCAGAGAGGAAATGTAGTCTCGTGTAGTGCAACTTTTCACCCTGTAGATAAAAATACATCAAGATACACTATTTGTGACAAAAAAGTTCCACACAACAAGAGTAACCTCTTTACATTAAAAACAGCACACCCTGAGAGTTGTAAAGAGTCTGAGCAAAAACAAGAGGAAGATGCCAAATTAATAAACATTTGTATTAATGGCTGGTATGTGTCGTAATATTTCGTTACGTGTTACGATCTTTTATTTCCTAAAAATGATCATTATTATATTGAAAAAATCTCATACCCATTTAAGAAATAAAAAGTATTTGTATCAGTATTGGTATCGTATCAAATTTTAAAAGTTTGGAATCGCCTTTCCCTAAACTGAGTGGATGAACGTGGTGAAATAAAGTTAAGTGTTTTAAGCCATGTTAATACTGTGGCTCTCAGGAGGCAAGATCTGTCTGACAATTGGTTACAACTACTGGATGAATTGCCATCAAGCAGCAACCTCTGCGGCTGAAAAAGACAAAAAGTGCCAAAAACTGCAGTTCTTTGAATGGCCACTTGAGGCTGGCTCCGGACACCAGTCAGTCCCCATAGACCCCCATTTAAAATGCCCAACTTTACAGTAGAAATCAACATGTTTACAGCCTGGTACAAAAACAGTTTTGGTCTCTATAGCAAATTTCTGTATGGGAGGTGAATGTTGCCATTACTCACCCGTTTACATTTTATGAAGGCTTAAAGTTATGCATAATTAAAGGCATGGTCACTTTGAGTGACAGGCTGTCCGCCCATAGTGTCCTCGGCTTTTCAAGCAGAACTATCCCTCACTCCAACACAGCGACAGCCTCTCACCCAAATATGGTCACTTCTGGCTTCATAAAACCAAGATGGCGACAACCAATATACCAAACTATGGGTTTCAAAATGAGTCTGAAACCCAATGGGTGACGTTACGCTAGCTGCATACATTATTTATGGTTCTCAGTCAGATCCCCTCACTTTCCCACAGCTCTACCTTCTCATCCAAATTTGGTCATTTCCCGCTCAAAAAACCCAAGATGGCGACGGCCGAATTACCAAACATGAGGCTTCAGAATGGGAGTCCACAAACCAGTGGTTGATGTCACGGCAGCTACGTCCATTATTTTATACAGTCTGTGGTTGCCATTAAATTTTGGCACACATTCATGTTCCCCAGAGGATAAATGCACTTTGTGATCTTCTCACATCGCTTCCAGTGCCAATTTTCCATTTCCATTTATCTGATACTTTGGAAAATATCTGCAGAACTAATGACATTCCCATCAGCCTCAGCTGTACTTTATGTTTAGTGCTAATTAGCAAGTGCTTGCTAACACACTAAACTGAGATAAACATGCCCCTAACATCAGCATTGCCATTGTGAGCATGTTAGCATGTAGCTCGCAGCACCACTATGCCCAAGTACAGCCACACAGACCCTTTAAAATATCAATTCAATAATTGCTTAGCCTGTAACGTGTCAGAAATAAAAACTAATGTGGATCATAACTTACCTGAGATCAAAGGATAGAAATGACACTTTCCTAGTATCAGACTCCAACCCTGAGATAATGCTCTGCCGCATTATTAAAAAGAAATTTAATATCAAAACATTACAGTAGCACACCTGTCACCTCTCTCTACTACACAGGCTTCTGGTACAAACAGAGTCGCTTAGAGAACATTTATGATGATTCATGCTCCTTAATTTCACAAAACGAGACGTAAACACTTTCATATAAAGAAAAATGTTTCTCTGTAATGGTCTAAACTGTGGAGGTGCTATACCATACTTCTATTTCTGGGGACAAGAGGCTACTGAAAGTCGTAAGTCTGCTACAATCAATTCTTTATGGCAAACAACATAGCCCTATAACGACTTCCTCCCTCTGGGGAGTAAATACCACATGACCTATGTAACTCATTATCTGCTCCTCCTGCTCCCAAACCTGCTTCCACTCAAGCTTTATAGGCCCTGTGTGCGCCGCGGACAGACAACCAGCTTTTTAACTTGATCAATCTTTGAAGCCGAGGACAAAAATCTATCAAAACGTCCCCCTGGCTCTTTGCAGCTCCCTCTAATCCTCTGCTGGGAGATCTCTATCAAGGTATCTAGACTATTGATGTTTGGTTTCTCCTAGGTCACATGCGGTTTGGATCTGCTTGTTCAGGATGTTGAAACAGGGATAAGGACATTGTTTTTTTCTGGCTTTAATTGGCAATGAAAGGTTGATTATTAGAAAAGGAACAAATGGTCAAGATCTGTGGGCACCAGAGACATTTGGGAAGCTTTTAAAAGCCATTTAAGACACGAGACAGACTATGAAAGGAAAGACTTCGGTTACTCTTTTAAACATTTGGTGGATTTTGTATTGATTGTCTGGACTAGAGTTACGGCTTTGCAGTTGTACGTCTGCTCGAATCAGTCAAGTGGCACTTACAGTTTACGTCCACGTCTGTAAAAACATGGGTGCTTTGCACACATCCTTTCCCCGGCAGCATCATCTATACAATCAGCACAGTTTCAAGGTGGACATCCAAGGTTAGAGTCACCAATTCAGTGTCTGACCAAATGTCTCCCCTTCTGTTCCTGAGTTATGATGTTGACTAACAGCCAAAAAAGTTTTTTATGTAGAACATTATGATGTCACAGTGAAGTTGACCTTAGACCTTTTCGCTATAAAACCCAGTTCAGAGCAATGAGTCACGACAAGAAGAAAAGTTTAAGAACGTTGCAGAGAAAAGCTTGACTCAAGCTGGCTGATGGTGTCACCTGCAACTCAGCTGGTCAAACTGCTGTTGGCTGGTTTCAGTGCTGCTTACTTATATTATTGTGGCATATTTATAAGGATTACAGTCCACCTGATGCTCGTTTTATGTTTTTGGCCCTTTTATTGCTATTGCAAATGCAACTGTAGCCAATATCTCACTATAACTATCCTCATTCATATTTTAAGAAGCTACAAATTATATTCAGCCACAAAATAAACCTGAAAACCTGGAAATCAGAATGGAAGTACAGAGAGTTGTTGCATTGAGATGATACACTGTCTCATCTAGTTGCATTGGTGTGAACCGGCAGGTTTTTATAATGTTGCAGAATGGCACGTTGCAAATAGAAGCATGCTTCAACTCATCTCGTTGCGAATCTTTGGTCTGAACTGGGCTTAAAATGTCTCTTAAACATTTGCGTGAAATTTTGTCACAATTAGCGGATGAATTATTGAGTTATGTTTTGTAAGGTTACAGTGACCTTAACCTTTGACCCTCAACCACCAAATTCTAATCTGCTCATTCTTGGGTTCAAGTGGATGTTTGTACCAAATTTGAAAAAAGTCCCTCAAGGCCTTCTTGAGATATCATGTTTATGAGGATGAGACGAATGCAAGGACACAGTGACCTTGACCTGTGACCACCAAAATCTAATCATCATTAAGTCCAAGTGGACATTTGTGCCCAATTTGAAGAAATTCCCTCACGGTGTTCTTGAGATATTGTGTTCACAAGAATGGGACGGAAAACTTAAAAACTTAATGCCTCAGGCCACAGCTATCGCCAGCACGGAGTCATAAAAACACAAACAGCGTTTTGTTCATTCAGTCTTGTATTCATATTTCCTCTGCAGCGTACTCACCACTGCTGGGTGTGGAGGCGGCAGCCGGGTGGCTCCAGTCACTCCAGATGCCAGGCTTCCTGGAGCCATAGATGCCCACTGGATTACATCTCACCTGCACAAAATAGACAGTCCCAGGCCGGAGGCCAGCAAGGCGACATGACGTCTGGTTACCAACATCATCCACCACCTGTGGGAGGAAACAAAATGACAGAGATGATGCAATAAAACGGTAGGAGAGTCAAAATCCTCCTCAGCTCCAACTTAACAGCTGGATCTTTTCTCACAGGCTTTTCTTCCACCTATAGCACAGATGAAAAGGATCTTTTATGATCACTTTTTCTGGCTTTATTCTGTGTTTTGGGTGCAGTCTGGATATTTGAACATTATTTGCTTAATCCTCTCAATCAGTCCAGAATTCAAAGGAAAAAAAAATATATGTAAAGAAGCTGTGGGCAGGAAACATCAAAGAAGCAGTTTGAAAGAATTAAAGTTTCTAAAAGCTCCACCGCTGCACTTTTGGATGAAAGCCAGCTTTCAAAATTTACCAGCAAAGAAACGAGCAGCAGCAGCAGTCAAGGTTTTTACACAAGTGTTGTTTGCTTTGTAATGACAGCACACGCAGGAGAGGCTAGAGATGCAGCAGGAGCAACTTTTATGTTCATCATTTATGGATCAGTCAATGCTGCACCTCAAATATTTCCGCTGCTGCCTCAGAGGTGTCAAAGCTACAGAGAAAGTGTGTGCAGGCTGCAGGTGTGTGTGTGTGTGTGTGTGTGTGTGTGTGGACCACCGTGTGTGTGTGTGTGTGTGTGTGTGTGTGTGGACCACCTTCCATTCTGTGCTGTCCTCCAGTCTGTAGCGTATCTGATATTTGGCCTGAAACAGGATGTCCTTGAGCTCGGGGGGGCTGGCCCAGCGGACCGTCAGCTGGTCCTCGAGGTCGCCGACGCGACTCACCTGCACGTTGGCAGGAGGGTCAGTGGTCACTGCACGAACAAGGACAAGTGTTGAAAAGTTTGTATACAGCAGATGTACAGTAATCAGGGCAAGGATACAGGAGGTGTGAATGACCTCCAGTGGATACTTTACTAAAACACAGAGGGCAGACAAACATCACACCTCATCATTCTTCATTCATTCTTCATCATTCAAAACACTGCCATCTGTCTCATACACATGTTTAATTTATTTATTTTTTAATTTTCCCATTGATCTGACTTTTTTATTTTTATTTTTTGGGTGTAAAATTCCTTGAATTCAATACCTCTTTTAAAAGGAAAGACAGCGCAACACATTCATCAGTATTATGAAGTGTTTGTTTCTGTGACTAACCTTTTTGTTTCTTGTTTTATCTTTCTGTTGTATTCTTTATTAACTAATTTACTAGCCCCGCCCCTTTGTGATGGTCTGACAAGCTGTCGGAGTAAGCATGGAGCCCACACTGTAACTAACTGCACTCCCTGAAGAAATATTATCATATTTTTGGGAAAATGAAACAGTGATTCCAGAGAGAAGCAGACAGAGGGGTCTGCAGTCTGTGTTTGAAGGATATATCCAGGATGTCAAACTGACTCAGCAGCAACAACAGGTTAAAAAGACAAAGATAGTTAGAAGCTAAAGCCGAACTATAGGCTACAGATCACAGTGTAAAAGTAAACCACCACATCACTGCTGATCACCACAGAAGACGATGAGTATAAAGGGAAACTTTGCTGAACCAGCTGTGTGGCATTACAGTGTGTGCAGATGAACAGTGTTTGCGCACACTGTGATGACACACAGCTGGTTGAATATCAGCAAAGTTTCCCTGCTTCCCTTCACTGGTTCCTGTACAGCAGGGTCGGTCTTTTTTTCACTGTTATAGTCATTAAAAAGCAAAAGCAGCATGTGTATACATTCAGTAGGCTATATCTTCAGTAGCTAGCTAGCTAACCCTACACTTTTCAGGGTTTGATTTTGGTTTTGGAACAGGGTAGAAACGTATATCTTTGTCCAACCTCTCCAGATAACGAGTATCATTAATACACGACGTGCCCCAGGCACAACATTTAGCTCCAAATCCACAAAACCAGCTTGAAAATGAAGGAATCTGAAACAACTGCATTAGAGTCAATGGAGCACAGCTGTGTTGTTGTCGGACCCTGGTCTGAGCCGGTCTGATGCTACATTATGATTGGCCAGTCTGCGTCTTTAATGGATGGAAATTGACGATTTACAATTGACCCTTCGCTAAGTCCCGCGACTTCCTGCCACTGACAGGATCAGATTATTTTAAGTGACTTCTTACCGATCTGGTGTGTTTGTTAGTACATTTCCCCTGTTGTTTTTCCTGCAACAACTTACCTCACGTGAGATTTTAGAGTTAGACTTCTTCTTGAGTGAGACTTGGTCACAATAAAAAACAGGTCAGTGGAAGGAAAGGAAAAATGTTTTATTTCTCTGCAGGGTCCTTTACATAATGTTGTCAGACACTTAAAATAACAATCTGAGCCTGTCATTGACAAACCAAGAACTTTTAAATTGATGGTGCATAATTGCTCGTAGGGGTAACTTGCAACCTGCAGCTGCAGCACTCTCGCTCGATACTGAACAAATTTCAAAAACTGTTGTCTCCATTAGTCACATTGACACAAAAACATGGGAAAATAGCATCCATCCAAAATCATAGCAGATATTTCTACCTAAACAGGGCAGTCCCACTTTGGAAGGCAAGGACATTCATTTTCCAAACATTATAGAAAGAGTCCCAGAATGACTTCCAAGAGGTCCTTCAACTGTGGACATTCTTACACCATATGTATAAAGGTTTATAATTTGCTATCATAACAGTGAGCAAGTGGAAATTTATAAAGATTCATTAAACTTCCCCTCGTGTACAGACTGGCTGGCAGCCTGTGGTTCAGGTCAGGCTGTACTTCCTGTAGAAAGTGTGCTGTACCCTCAGTCAGTGGGGAACTAAACATTTTACTAACTGCAATAAAGGTTGTGCACAAATCAAGTGCTTTAAAGTTGGAGGGAAAGATAAAGGTGATGGCAGCACGAGAGACAAAGGAAGGAACTTATTAAAGAACTTGTAAAAGTGTTTCCAGTTTGCAAACTCCTGCTTCAGACATCCTTCACTGCTGGTGCGTGACGCTGTTTCTCAGTTTTATTTGTTCTCTCACATCCAGCTCGACAGAGAGAGCAAAACCGAGCCAGAACAAATATACTTCCAGCTTATTGTTTCTGTTATTGAGGCAGTGCAATGCATCATACATATGGCAACGCTCCTCCTTCTCCTCCAACGCACTCACAGCTCCAAGTTATCAGCTCCTCAGTGTGCAGGGAGGATGAATGGAGGGAGAGGATGCCCAGTCACGGACAATAAACACTGCTTTCATAATGTGGTACTCGCTGGAGGCCACAACACCACGCTGTAACATTAGCGCTGGAGAAATTGTAAGATATACCTGCTAGAGCTCGTACATCATAACCTAAATTTCTCGCTGAGAAATGTGTGAAGCCATTACCAGAGAGGCATCGGATGTGCGATTAACATTTACAACCAAACAGTTCATCTCTGAGAGTTGCAGACTGAATCCATAATGCTGTTACAGAGGCGGGTCGGAGGGAGCGAACCATAAAAATAAATCCCCCTCTCCCACAGAGAAGTGTGTTAGCCATATGCAGGAGATCTGCAGACAAACAAATGGAACAGAGGAAAAGAAAGGCAGGACAGGACAGGAAAGAAAAGAAAGGAAGTGACCAAAAAAGACATGAGAGGAAAGGCAAAAGTTACATTAATTAACCTCCAGGTGTTAAATAAAGACGTCCTCAAAAACTCTGCTTACCCACCTACATCGAGGATGTCCAGGGTGGTGATGTCAGAGATGGCAGAGCCCAGCTGATTGGCTGCTTCCACCCAGATCTCGTATGGCGTGAAGAGGGCGAGGTTGCGGGGGATGTAGCAGGAGTAGCGCTGCTTCCCTGTGCTGTAAATTTCACACTCCTTCTCTCTCCCATACCACCTGGACAGAAACAAAACATAATGACCAAAATAAATTCTTGATGTTTGTTTCTGAAGAGGCAGACTGACTATTTTTAAAGCTACAGTTGGTAACTTTTATAACAGTTACTACTTTTACTACTACTACTGTCACTATATCCTGACAGTAAGGCAGATCATTTGTGCAAAAATTCACATCCCTATGCCTCCAAATAGTGCTCCCACTGGCATTTGCAAGAACCCACTGTGCCTGAGCGACAACAGCTAATCAGAGCTGGGCCTCGAATGCAGCTGTTGATAATGTCAGTCACTGCTCGTGTCAACTTCGGTCAAACTGTCAAACCAGGTAGCGCTTATCAAACATTAATCACGTTTCTGCTAGTGCAGTGCCTATTTCTCACCTCAAATGTTTTCAGAAACATATTTTAGTGCACTGTTTAGCTGTAAAATGAGAAGCTGGTGGGTGGTGCTTGGTTTCAGCTTGTCCATTTTCAACATGGCACCCAGAGCAATCTTTCTCGTTAACAATACATTAAAATATGTTTCAGTTCACAAGCTGTGATTAACATGATTGAAGCCCTTGTTAGGGTGCTTCTAGACTTAGAGTTTACCTGCTTTGGTCTGAATCAGGGACTCATTTCTGACAAAGTTGCATACTTGCCTAGAGTTGGTTCATGTTCTCTCTGCAGCATTTACAAGCGGACCAGATAAAATGCCTTGTGTGAGAAAGCTGCTCTTGATTGGTCAGAATTTCCATGCAGGAAAAATCCAGGAAGTAAACAAAACATTGAAGAAGAGTACACTTGCAAGATAAATGTGACACTGTCTAATGTCACAATGGAGGGACAACTACGCAGGTTGATTTTAGCGCTGCTCATCGTGGACTATATTGCTGTCATTGTTCATTTTAGTCAAACCATACAGTTTGAAAACGAGGCGCGGCTCCAACTAGAAAACAATGTTTTGATGCATTGGATGTGCTGAATGTGCATATTAAGGCAGTACAGGAGGAGGTGCACATTAATAATCCTCCAGGACTGTAACATGCTCATGTTTAACCCAAACAATGTGTCATGTGACTGCAGTTGGTTCAGATCGAGGTCAGAACACGTTCTCACCACAAACGAACTGCACCAGAGTTTGTTTGTAAGCGGACTGAGACCACCTCTTCAAGAAGGTCTCGGTCAGGTTATTTTGGTGCACATCGGTGTGTGATTGCTGTGTTCACACCTGCCCAAATGAACCGCACTTAGGGGGCAAACGAACTTGAGTTTGATTGAACCAAACTAAACAGGGCAGGTGTGAAAGCACCCTCAGACACTCGTCTCTGGTTGTTTTCATTCAGCTGCAGTGGATTCATGTAAATGCCATTACAAGCATGATGAGGAACACGTTTTTTCGTCTCATGTACTACTGTCAGGACAGTAGTAGTGACAGTTTCATCAATTATGACAAAAACTTAATTTTAAGATACCAGCAGTTACTGCACGAGCAGAACAACACACTGCAGCCTCTGAGCAAAGTGCGTGTTGCAGACGATAAACTATACGCGGCACTGATGCATTAATTGCTAGTCTACCTGAATGGTGTCTGACGAGGTGATCACCTGTGAGCTGCGGCAGGTCTGGGGCGCTCACCTCAATTTGTACTTGAGGGTGTATTTGGTTTGGACGTGGGTCTCGCCCCGCCCCCCCGGGCTCCACTTGCAGCTCAAGTCCTTCGTGTTGCGGGACCAACACGTTAAATTGACTGGCTTTTCTGGAGGCCCTGGAGGAAAAGAAGAGCAACAAGAAGCAAACTAATTATTTTTTCAGGTGCTGGAATCAAGTTATCCCCCCTTTGTTGTGCTCCGACAAGGACAAAACTAGCATGCTTGTCTGACTATGTTCAACACACCACAACTTTCTAAGACTGATCTCACTACATATGTTTTTAAAAGTCATTCATCTCCGTATGACTCCGCACAGACTGAAAAGCCTCCACTTACTGCCCACATAGAGACATGAACCAGCCAGGACGTGTCCATCTGCTCCATGACACACGAGGTTGTCACCAGACTGCTGCTGGGAGCCGTTGAGGTTGTGGAGGGTGACGCTGAGGGTGTCGGGGCTCAACACACTGTAGGTGCTGCTGGACAGACTCATCCCGTTCAGTGTCCAGTACAACGTGTTGGCGTGGAGGCCGAGCTCAGGGCTCAGTGTGCACGTGGCTGTTAGGCTGGAGCCGATATGAAGGACGGGATCCTGAGGGGAGATCACTGCTACATCTAAATGGTGGAAACACACATAATCACTATTTAAAGCCCGGCTAGTACTAAAGACACCCTACTACCATGCTGCATCACTGTAATGTGCCTTTACTCCTCTTTATGACACACTTACATTGAATTCTATCAGTGAAAAATGTCCCTCACAAGTTCCCAGAGCCCGAGGTTATGACTTTAAAATACTTGTTTTGCCCAACCAAATGTCCAAAAGCCAATGATATTCATTTTACAAAAATATAGCGAAGGACAGCTGCAAATCCTCACGTCTAAGAGTCTGGAACCTGATTGTGTGTTGCATTGTTGTTTAATGACTGACTTAACCCTTTCATAAATAGTGGTCACTACAGTGGAGGGCTATTTAAAAGACTTTTTCTTGTATATGCATGGGTTTTAATGCCATAGTTGCATTAAAGGGAAATTTCGGTTTATTTCAACCCATCTCCTATCGTCCTAAATTTGTTTCAAATGACTAGTGACATAGAAATAATAGTTAGCATGTTAGCCGTTAGCCTAGATACAGC